>NC_057795.1:288888258-288908708 GCF_018294505.1 Triticum aestivum | reverse complement strand
CAAATCAGCCCAGTACCAACACCATTTTGGCCATAACTTCCACCTCCCAAGTCCGTTTTTCGTGTTCTTTAGCTCGTTTAGTAGCTCTTGACATCCCCCATCCACTCATCCCACTACCATGACCATTAGCCCCCATCCAAAAGATCATCACAAAAACACCCACCTTCCGCATTTGACCGATTTTGCGTTGCCTTTTTCCTTTCCTAAGGTGTTTCAGCTACTTAGGAGCGTGTGACATCGTCATCACCATCTTCGACTCGGAGCCATCTTCACCACTAATCGTAACAAAGGAAGGAAACCTCGACGACACTTACTTCTTACCTTGCTTTTTTGCATTGATAGCCCGAGCCACTTTGCATTACTTACCCATTGAGACTAGCAAGTTGAGAATTGCCGGGCCACGCTATTGTGCACCATAGTGATCGTGTTATCATCCTTGTGCCATAAGTATCTCGCGTGCGTATCATATATACTTGTCTCATATCATACTTGGCTCGAGCATCAAGCATAGAAAGAAAAAAAGAGAAGAAAAGCTTTTAAGCAAAAGAGGAGCAACAAAGAGCTTGTAAGCAATAGAGTTGAGCCATTTGCATAGTTATATCATCTTGGTCATCCCATATATAGCATATTTGGGATTGAAGACGGCACGGTTATCTCATAGGTAGGTGCACAAGCGTATCTTGCCCATTTGAGCAATCGAGCTAGTGTCTCTCGAGCATTTGCACAACAAGAGCATTTTTCGTGGTTGCACATTTTGAGCTCACTCCTAGGTTGTGCGGATCCCATCTATCTTCCGTGCGTGTGTACCTAGTGATACCTTTGGGTTTGATCTATTTGCTTTACTTGCATTTTTGTGAACCTTCTCAACCTTATCGATATCTTGACTAAAATTTGCTTGAAATTTTTGCCACCATCTTAACCGAGCTACTCCATAAGCCTCTTATTTGTAGGTGTGAGAAACAAACCCGGTTCCAATTTTCCTATTGTGGCATTACATTGAGTGACACTTGTTACATCCTCAATCCTCGGAGAAGGTAACTTTGGTATTGTTTGCTCATTTTCCTACTCACCCAACTTGGTTATGATGGATAGGCAAAACTCGTTGTCGAACCCACTTTTCGAGGAGCAAGGTGATGTTTCCGACTTTGTCTCCAAGAACCACTTCATCGCGCAACAAGCGCTACATCAAGTGAAGCTCCCCAAGCTCAAGTCCGCGGCTTCCACAAGCTACTACGACCTCGACACCGACCACGAGCTTCCTTTCTATGGGACTCAAGACCCCGAGGAGTATCTCGAGTGGGAGTGCAAGATGGACGACTACCTCAAGCTAGATCAAGTCCCTTCCGAAGACCAAGTGAAGCGCGCCTCAAGTACCTTCCACGATTACGCATCGACATGGTGGCTTCATACACCTTCGACGACCTTCGTCACGAGTTGGCCCAAGATGAAGAAAGCTATGCGGCGAGCGTTTTTGCCTTCCACCTACACGAAACATCTTCAACGCCAATTGAAGAACACCATCCAAGGATCCAAGTCCCTCGACGAGTACTTCCTCGAGATGAAGAAAGCCTTGCGACGAGCCGGTGTGGACGACCCCATTTGGATGAAGTTCTACTTCATGATGGGATTGAACAACGACATCTCTAAGATTATCTTCCTCGGGAACTACAAGTCCCTCTACGACAACTACATTGGTGCTCTCAAGGCGGAACAAGAACTTATGAAGGCCAAGGCTTCTCCACCCCAAGCACACTTCTCGAAGACCAACCTCAAGGACGGCGAGCGTGAGTCTAGTACCACCACGTTGTCCAAGGCCGACAAGCTCCAAGACTACGCTCCCAAGTTCGACTCCACCGCCATCCCTCTTTGTGGCATTGATGACGCCGAGTCTACTTTGACTCTTTTTCAAGATGGTGCGGCGACGAGTACAACTATGGAGACCCTCAAGGAGCAAGCTTTGAAGGCGAGCGACACAGTGGCGAGCAAGGATGATGCTTCCATCTTTGGAGGCAAGAGTGATGATGTGCCATCTTCGGCCTTCATCCACGGCGACGACGGCGAGAAGGTTGAGCATGGGACTATCCCTTCAACCAAGGTGGCGATAGGCGTTGAGCATGGATACATTTGCACCAACATCTCTCCGACACTCACTTATGAAGAGATGCCCCAAATCCCATGTGAGGAGAGCCACTACCACATGAGTGACATGAGTGACTCCACCATATGTGACTTTGAGTGCATTTCCTATGAGAGGATGAGTGTGACCACCACTAGCCCCACACTTGAGAGCATGCCACACATCCTATGTGAGGTTGAGAGCCATTTGAGTGACTCCACTACCCATATGAGTGAGTGCATCCTTAAGGGAGTGAGTGAGCCACAACACTTAGTGAGTGAGGTAGTTGACACGGCATGTCACGCCACTATGATTTCTAACAACTTAACCTCTACTCCGAGTGTGTTTTCTTTGGCACTAGTTCTCCTACATGACGACATGCCTATACTCGACGAGTCCATAACTCCAATGGAGATGACGATGGCCATGGTGGATGATGATGCACCCCCACATGGTTCCATCAAGATGAAGATAACAACGAGTGGATCTTCGACACCTCACCTACAACACATGAGCGACACTTCAAAGGTAACATAGGTGATGGTGCTTCTCTTGTCCCACTAGTGGACTCACTTGACATTGATTGCTCACATGATGATGATCACCTTATGGATTCACCACATACTATGTCTTCTACATGCTTAGATATGCCACCTATTTATGATGAATATGATGATAAGCAGCTGATTTGCCTAGTTGTGATACCATGCTCCATAGGATATCTTGTGAAAATTCTAGAGGTCACGTCATGTTTGACAATCCATTAAACTTGTCATATGCTATGGGTGAGATTTCCCATAATTGTTTGCATCATATGCATACCATTCATGACAATGCTCTTGATATCACTAGTGATGCTTTCCACAATTTGAGTCTCCATTATGCTATACATAATAACAAACCTCTCATGATGGATTACATGTTTCTATATCATGCATCTCATTTATTTGAGCATTGGCTATTTTGTGCAAACCAACACACGCACGTGCGCATCATAAGGGATGATGTGTACATATACCACACACACACAATTTTCCCTTTGTCTTTGTTGTGTGTAGGTACTCACGTATACTCGTCAACATCTCAATCCCACGAGTTGACGAAATGAGCTTTTGAGAGCAACGATGATTTGAGATCCCGTGGATTATCCTTACCAATGTTCCCTTTGCGCAAGAACTACGCGCTTCTCTTTTACTTGGCTCTCACACGGCTTTGGAATATATATCAGTTGTTACGTTATGCACATTTTCTCATGTTCATTTTGCATGCTATGCCTCCTTCCACGCCTTTGCCATGCAATTGTGACCCTTGCTTGCACTTACATATGATTCACCATTATGCTACATCTATGATTATTGGCATGCTTGGTGCAGATACTTGTTGCTATTGCCATGTTTATCATGTGCCTCATGCTATTTGTTGATTCTTGTGTTGGGAGAGTCATGATGTCTCATTGCTATTCGCATATGGCCTCTCACCAATCCATTGATGCTATTTTGCTAATATGTTGCTTTCATGCTTGTGCTATGTCATGTGAATTATTCATGCACACTATTTGCACCCATGACATGCTTGCCAAAATTCTTCCTAGTATGTTGCATCTTCGCACTACTAGCTTGCGTGACTTGATTGCTATGATTGCTTGCTTGGTTGCATCACCCATGTTCCACTCTTACTCGCTTTCTTGGGTTGATGACATATATGTTCATGCCTCTCACATGATATATCTTGATCATTGTCTCTTGTGTCCATTAGTTGCCTCTTTCATATCCACTTGTATTGAGTGCAACCATACTATGCTTATTGATCTTGGAGACTTTGACACCTTACTTGGGATGCATGCTTGTTTGATTGAGACTATTGCATTTGGTTGTTCTCACATCATATGCCTCCATACTATGCAATACTACCTTGTCATTTCTTATGATGAGCATTATGCATACACTTGTTGGGTATCTTACCACACAAATGATAGGTTTGGCCCTTCCGCTAACCTCATTTGTTTTTCCAAGTATTTGTCTTGTTCTTTCATTTTTAAGGACTTACAAGGCAGTACCACCACGAGACATATTGGTTATGTGAAGGCATACAAGATGCGCGACTCCATCATCCTTGAGAAACTCCTAAAGGTGACCTCCTTCCCTTTGAGCCATCCTCAAATAAGCACATTGGATGGGTCACTCTTTCATTGTTGTTTCCTTCTTGTTATCTACATGATACATCTCGCAAACGGAGGAGCGACATTGGAGATTGGCTCTATGGACCTTCAAGTTGAGGAGCGCTCGCACTTATTGGATGCACCTTCGGAATGCGACGACATCGAGCTTTGGTACATCAACACTCCTTTGACTTTTTGTACCACAACCTCCATATTGGTTGATTATGCTTCCACATGTCATGCTCGATGGACATCTCATACTCACCGCAAGTTTGCCCCCTATGCATGGATTGACACACATTATGATTGCCTCGTTGCATCTTGTATTACCATGATATTTGAGCTTGTGCATTTCCTTAGCAAATTTGTTGTGATCTTTCTTGATGGCATATTCATACATCATGATCTTATTGCCTACCATCAATTACATGATAACTTTTTCATATTGAGCATCCATTGCCATATTGACTCTATTGATAAACCGTCTCACTATGACATCATTTTGCACCGTGGTTGCATTGATCATAATCACAACACATTTGTGTGCGCAACGAATGCTTTTGCTCCCATGAATGCTTTGCATCTCATTCTTTATCATCTTGATAAGCTTCATGCACTTTGCCAAGAACAATCTTGCCGCACGGACTTATTCTCCTTAATGGACACTTTGTATGCGCTAACCATTGTATTTCCGAGTGTCGTTTGTGTTTGCTCTTTTGCATGTATACTCCTCCGGCGACACCTTGGAGTACTTGGGTTGCGCCATGACTTGCACTTCGTCCAACTACAAGTCCATCCACGACAACCGTTTTCGTGGTGATGACGATCACGATCCGAGGTCGGATCTCTCCCAAGGGGGGGGAGATGATGCGGAGCATCCCTCGACTACCTGCACCAACACTCCATCACCACCGCAAACACCAAGAGGACAAATGACAAGAGCACGCACACGTGCCATCGAGAACGAGGTGAACTCTTTCCTCTTCGAACATCATTCGAATTCATATGAGAATCGGGGCCTACCTCAAATAGAAACATTGTGCCTTGTTAGGTACCAAGGAGATGACCGGGAGGACGCAAGGATGGAGATTCAAGCGAAGGGCAGCGAGGGAACGAGAAGAACGGAGCAATGGAGGGCACAGACCACTCCGGGTGCCCGGCCACCAAAGGACCCGGGTGCCCGACCACCTCCAACCACCAAGGCCGCGGCCTCCCTGGCTGGCCCGGGTGCCCGGCCATCTCCCGCCGGGTGCCCGGCCCCCCTGGCCCAGCCTCCAGCCGCACCCCCGGGTGCCCGGGCCTTGGCCCCTCGGGTGCCCGGCCCATCCCAGCTGGCCTCCTGGCACAGCCCCGGGTGCCCGGTCTTGGGACCCCCGGGTGCCCGGCCACCTCCCAGTCGGCCCCTGTCCAGGCCGGGTGCCCGGCCCCTCTCGCCCCGGGTGCCCGGCCGAACTGGGCGACCCCCTCTGACCAGTCCGGGTGCCCGGTCCCTTGGCCCCGGGTGCCCGGACACCTCCGGAACTGCCCGTGTGCTTTTGGCATTTTGGCCCATGTACCCCCGTCTCTCACACATTTCGTCCCTAGGTTTTATATATCCATCCCCTAGGTCATTTGTAGGGTAGCAAAGTATTAGACTAAATATTGTGACCTTTGCTCCTTGTATCCCCTCCTCTTTGGAGATCAAGCCCCCACCCAGGGAAGAATCCTTTGGATTGTCAAGGCTTCCTCTTGGAGAAGATCATCAAGACCTCACCTAGTGGGAAGAACTTACCTAGTGCTACTCTCCTTGAATTTATCTTGTAATCTTGTGGATCTCATGTATGCTACTCTAGTTGATGTGATATTTGGGTTTGTTTGAGACTTTTGTTCTTGGTGTTCTTGAGTGTTTTTCCTCCTTTTCCCCCTCCAAGTGTGAAAAGATCCCACCTAGGGTTTGACCCTACAACACCTTGGGTGTAATACATGATCTCTGTGCTCATTTCAATATGGTGTTTGGCTCCACAGTTCTTCAGGTACTTTATATTATCATCTACACTTGTAACCATAAGCTGCATTTTAAATTTCTGCGCATAAGTTATATATCATCTTGGAGTACACAATTTTTACTAATATTATGTTCTATGCTCAATGAATAGTTTATCCATGGATGGCCTATGAATGGTGTTGGATTCTGTCAAGATCTTATATATCCAAATGAATAGTTTTGATCTGAACAAGATTATTGGCTTGCTACAATGCTTTCCATGTCTGGAGAAGTTGTATATAAAGGTGATAATTTCACACACATTGGAAGCCCGCATATAATATACTAGAATTAACCATTCAGCTGTTGCTCTTTCGACACTCTTTTTTTAGACCTTAACTGTTTTCAATCTTCATGTCTATTTAGGCAACAGGACGGGGTAAGAAAGTTATAACCAATCGGTGGATTCGTAAGCATCGGGATTTTCTCACTTCTCATGAGATTCAATTGAAGACAATAACTCTTGAACGATATGTAGCCAACCGTGCAAACACTAGATTTGTCACATTCTTCATGCTGAATGCGAGGTTACTATTCTCCATCAGGCTTAAATTTATCAGCAGCATGATTTTGACGGATGGGTATGTCGAAGAGCAAAAAAAGGAGTTTCGGGTGGGCAAAAGAGCTTCTGAACATGCCAGGCTTCTATTTACAACATATTGTGGTCATAATCCAGTAAATTTTATGACCCAGGATGTTCATTCTATGGACCTGACCGATCCATTTGACTGTGACTGTCAAAAACAGTGCTGGAGTTAGATGTTGTTGCCCTTTTCAACCTGGGTTTTTTTGTAAACCTGATGAACAATTAACCCTCATGCTTTTGTACAGTTTGTAAGGTGGAGTTAGATGTTCCTGCCCTTTTCAACTTGGTTGTGACTGTCATATTTTCTTTGAACCAAGGCAAATGGCTTGTCATTCATTTAATTTAGAGTGAAATATTGTAACAAATCCCAACCAAGGGAAATAACATCACTCTCGCCGGCTGCTTGAGCTCACTGTGCATTACAGAAGCCAAGTGATTATCCCCCACCAGCACCCATAAACTTATTTCAAACTAGCACATCAAATGGGCTGTAAATTTTCATAGGAAAGGCTGCATGACCGTGACAGATTTGGATTCTAACATTTGGGAACCGCGAGGAAATAGCCTATCCAAGGTGGTGTCGACTTACTAGCCAGTCAACAAACGATTCTGCCTACCAGCCGTTGGATTGACATCCAACATTTGTCATGTATCTTCTATCCCTTGTCTTCTTCTTCCTCCAACCGCCCAAACCAAACCACCCCGTCGGCTCCGCCTGCTCCCGCCTCCCATGGCTGGCTGCGCCTCCGCCGCCCTACCGTATGTAGCCTCCAACGTTGGCCAGTCCCTCCCTCTATTCCCCCACACGTCCTATTATTCTCCGGCGATGTCAGCCCCAACACCCACCCGCACCCGAACCAGTCAACCCACGTACTCCCCTCGGCCTGCGACTAGACCGGCGCATCTTCCACGGCTCCTGTTCGTTCCGTCCGAGGCCTCGCCGTCGTCCTCCGCCTTGTGGCCTTGGTTCGCTCGCCGTGTGCGGTGCGCCGCCCTCTTGCGCTATCAACGTCGTCAACAACCGAGAGGAACAAGGAGATGACTGTACGTAAAGAGGATGACAGTAGGGACCCACCAGTGTCATGGCAGTACGCAAGCAAGTGCCACTATATTACAAGCCCAAAAATATGGTTCCTCCTAATGGTTGGACATCTGGGGCTCACGCCATTTTCAACGTAGTTAATAAACGAGAGAATTACACTACGAGCAGCTGACACCAGGGACCCAGCAGGTCATGCAGTTTTTTTTGAGGAATAAGCAGTTGTTATTTATACTAGTTTTAGCGACGGATCAGAGTAACAACAGGGCTGTGCGGGGGCTGTGGTCCGTCTAGCCAGGGTTTTATTTATGTTTACCACATCATGAGCCCAGTTGTGTTTTTTTCTTGTTGAAAATGGCTAGCCCAGTTCTATTTTTTAAAAGAAATACCCAAACGAGGCCTACATGCTTTATCGGCCCTGCTGGGCTGCAAATCTTTCAAGACGAGGAAAGTTTCATTCGGTTTTCCCAGAAATGGGTTGTACATTTTTAAAACACATCAAACCGGGAATTAGTTTCAATTTTTTTTCATTACAAGATTTTAAATTCCATTGATTTTTATGCATGGACAATTATTTGGATTTTATATTTATATAAATTAATTTTCAAAATGTTTGAATGTGAATCGATATTTCTGGATTAAAAACAGTTGACCGCACCGAAATATGCAAAATTTTGTATACTTTTTAACCGTCGCCACAATATGGGTGTAATGCTAACAAAAAGAAGATGGGCTCCAAAAAAATTCTTAAGAATTAGCAAATGTGTTGTACATTATTAGAAATAATGGCAGATGGGCTGCATGTTGTTTTCCATAGATTTTAGGCTGACTTGTGTGCCTACTACAGGTTGACGCGTATGCTTTCATAAAAAAAGGTTGACGCACATGCAACGCCCTGTCAACTTAGTCAACACACGAGAGCAGTGACTGTTGGATGTCCATCCAACGGCTGTCGTGCTTCTTCAATCTCTGCTCTTCATGCTCCAGCCGCTCAAACAAGCGCCAGCGGGACTGCCTGCTCCCTCCTCCCGCGACCGGCTATGCTGCCCTGCAGGCTTCACGGCCCCACCATACTCCCATCGCTGGCCTAGCCATCCCTATACTCACCCACACCTGTTGTTATTCTCCGGAGACGGCAGACGAACTGGTAAACCCTCATACTCCTCCATGTGGGAAACAACTGCCGAGTATTCCCTTGCTCCGTGTTGTTCCCTTCCTAGGCCTCACCGTCGTCCACCGCCCTGGTGCTCTCGGTGCAGCCTGGTCAACGTGGTCAATGAACGACATCCATCAGAAGTGGACTGTACATGGAGAGGCTGACAGCTGGGTCCACGACCGCACGCAAGGAAATGCCTCCTTATTACGGGCAAAATAATGATTCCTTCACCAGACAGCTAGGACCCACAGGAAGGGCCTCTATATTTTGTGGAAAAAAAATGCCCCCCCCCCCGCTGGCAGGTCAGACCCACTAGCTATATCTTCGCACGTGAGGAAGTGCCTCCTTATTACGCCAAAAAAATGAATACCCCCCTTGATGTGGAGCATCCCATGATCATCCCATGGACGCATCTACATCCCCTACAACACCACTTGGACCTATGACTCGAGCACGTGCAAGAGCTCTCAAAACCGAGGTGACATCACTCCTCTCACAACTCCCTTTCGATTCACATGAGACATGGTTACTACCTCAAGCGGAGACGCTTTGCATACTAAGGTACCAAGGAGTTAACCATGGAGAAGCTAGGAAGCAAGGAGAACTGGAAGCGGAAGACATGCATGAAGACGAAGAGGAAAAGCGCCAAGTCCCAGACTGGCCGGACGATCCGGACGACGGCCCGGACGATCCGGACAGAGCCCGAACGATCCAGACCCCAGTCCGGACGATCCGGCTAATGCGCACCGAAGACACCCGAAGCTCTCACTTGAAGCCGGATCATCTGGACCCTGCCCGGACATCCCGACCCCCAGCCGGACATCCGGACCTGCACCGCCACCAGCCGCGCCTCCAGCTCATCCGGGCCTCCACCCGGATCATCCGGACAAGCCCGGATCATCCGACTCCACCCCCGGATCATCCGGCTAGCGCCTGCGCGCGCGTGTTGGGATGAGCCCATGTACCCCTTCGCCCCCTTAGCCTATATATAGGACTCCTCCTCCTCACTTTGAGACTTAGCATTGTGATAGCTCATTTTGAGATAGAGCATTGCTCGTATGTACCGGATCTACTCCACGTGAGGGACCGTGCCTCTCCAGAGAAGATCCATTCGGATTCAAGGCCTCCATCCGGAGAAGACAATCAAGACCTCCTCACGAAGAAGAATGGTTACTCGTGTATCGTCCTTTGTTGACTTTGGATCTCGTGTTACTTTGTGTCTCGAATATCTAAACCTTGTGTAATCGATCTCTTTTCGGTTGAGTGTTTCTCTCGTTCTCCCCTGTGATTTCCCTCGTGTTCTTCCGCGCGTTCTTCGTGTTTCCCCGTAGGATCCACTCCAAACGTGAAAGATAGGCCCCTAGGGTTCCGCCCTACATCATATTGGTATCAAGAGCCACGTTGATCACGTTTTTGGAGCCCCTACCCCTCGTTTTCTAGCTTGATTTTGTTGATTCCGTCCTAAATCCGAAAATCCCCACCAAAAATAGCCCCACATTTTTTTGTGATTTTTTGGTTTTGATGATTTTGATCCGTGGATTCGGTGTGTAACTCGTGGATCTTGCCTTTCCCCACCTTCTCCCCCTCGAAATCCATCCGAAATCTGCAGAATCCTCGAAATTCTTGCCGTTTTCGAGTTCATCCCGAGCAGTTCCCGAGCGAGATTGACCAGCCCGGGTCATCCGGACCCTGACCCGGATCATCCGGACGCGCCCGGATCATCCGGCTCCTGGCCCGGATCATCCGGCTTCCTCTGCTGAAACTACATTTTCTGCAGTTCTCCACCACCACCACCTACGCCTCCGCACTCCACCTACTTGACCACCACCTCCTTCACCTGCCAAACCCCCACGACACACCCTCCGTACTACCATTCGACTTTGGGTTCAAGAATTTGAGTTGTGGTTTCCCGTGTCCTATTGTGTTTCGGCTATTTAGGTACAGTACGACATCAACTATGGACGGTAACTTCGACGACATCTTTGTCACACCTTGCAATTGCATTGATAACCATCATATCCCATCTTTTGTGTAGCTTACCCATCAAGACTAGACATTGAGTATTGCCGGCAATGTGACTTGTGCACATTAGTGATCATACACCATAGCAGACATACCATATCATCTCTTGTGTCACAAAGTTGTCATCGCATATACAATTGCTATCTTGGTCCGTGAAGTATTGCATAAGAAAAGAGCTCAAAAGTGAAAGAGCCAACCAAGCTTTTAAGCAAAAGAGAAAGATAAGCAAAGAGCTTATAAGCAAGAACCATAGCATCATACTACATTAAGATTGTCATACCCGATCATCTTGGATCATATCACCGAAATACCATAAACATAGCATACTTGGTATAGAGATGGTTGTATTTTTGCCTAGTAGGTTGTGCACAAGCTACGTATCCGCCTATTGTGCAATCGTGCTAGCGTCTCTCGAGTATTGTGCAACAAGAGCATTTTCCTGGATTCCACATTTTGGCTCACTTTTGGTTTGAACAATCCCATTATTCTATTTGCGTGTGTGTTTCCGTGTCCCATTACTTGCTTGGTCTACTTGTTGCATTTGCGAATTTGCGAATCATTTTCAACATCTTTGAATCAAACTAACAATTGCAATCAATTTTGTGCCACCATCCTAACCAAGCTCCACCATAAGCTTTTACTTGTGTAGGTGTGAGAACCGACAAGCATTGGTACCAATAGTGCTATTTCATTGTCCGCATTTGAGTGAACTTGATTCATTATCAACATCAGTCAAGGTACGTTGGTATACGTTCTTATCTTTCTACCACTCACATTTTGCTTGGAATGATGGATAGCCGATTACTTCTACCAACCCACTCTTCACCAAGCAAGACGACGATATGTCATCATACGTCACCAAGAGCCACCTCTTTCGTGCACAACGAGCGTTGCATCAAGAGCAACAAGCTATGAATGAACGCATCAACAACCTTGCCACCGACTTGCGACTCTCCGAGCAACGTACCAAGGACTACTTCGACAACAAGATCGACGCGCACAATCAAGAGAATGATGCAAGAATGGACGAGATCCGCGCCTTGTTGGTGAACCGTCCTCCTTCAACTTCTTCATACTCAAGATGGAGCCATTCAAGCCGACACTCCGACGACTCCTTCTCTGGCTCAAGTACACCGTCATTGAACACTCTTCGACGAGCTGCGCGTCAAGACTGTCATGCATCTCGCAACCCGCTAGACGACAAGCATTCACAAGAGCAAGTCGATGAGAAATTCCCTCGTCCTCACTCAAACCAAGTCGCTTTTGCTCAAGCTCAAGAACGACAACGTCTATGTCGCCAAGAGGAAGAACGAGCGCGTCTCCATCAAGAGGAGCAAGACACCGAGGCTCAACGTCTTCAACAACAACAACGTGAAGCGCAAGCTCTTGAGGCGCAACGTGCCCTTCAAGAATCAAGTCGAGCCATCGCCAACCGCAATCACGAATGGCGCAATCAAGAGGAAGCCCTTCGAGAAGAAATCCAAGAGAGGAACTACCAACAACATGTGCAACATCAAGTTCCTCAAGCTCCTCCACAATCTCATCAAGCTCCACCTCAACCTCAAGTTCAACAAGAGCAAGTTGATCATAGACTTCCTCCATGCCAAGAGCAACATGAGGATGATTACCCTCCACGTCAAGGGTGTCATCATCACCATCGCCAACAACACAATGAAGAGCAACGCTATGGAAAGCTAAAATTCACCATGCCCAAGTTCAATGGAAGCAATGACCCCGAAGAGTACCGTTCATGGGCATTGAAGGTCGACAAAATCTTTCGTTTGCACAACTATGAGGAAGAGAAGAAGATCGCTATGGCATCACTTGAGTTCCAAGACTATGTGCTCATATGGTGGGAACAAATTCTTGAGCGCCGACAAGCAAGAGTTGAACCTCCAATCACCACTTGGGCTCAAATGAAGGATGTCAAGCGAGCACGTTTTGTGCCCACCTACTACAACCGCGACCTCTTCAAGAAGCTCCAACTCCTCAAGCAAGGAACAAAGAGTGTTGAAGAATACTACAAGGAAATGGAGATAGCCATGATTCGAGCCAATGTCAAGGAAGATGATGAGCAAACAATGGCACGTTTCTTGAATGGACTCAATCATCCCATCAAGAAGATCGCCGACTTACAACCCTACTCCAACCTCATTGAGCTCGTGCATCAAGTGATCAAGGCGGAACGTCAAGTGCAAGATGACTCCAAGTACGCCAAGTACTCATCCAAGACCTATGGCTTCTCCAACAACCAAGGTTCAACAACTACTCCAACCTCTACATCAACCAAGCCTTCTCCAAGCAATGACAACAACTCAAGTTACAAGAAAACTTCGGCAAGTTCAAGTCGTCTTCCTCCTACTACAAGCAACTTCAAGCCGCGTGCTTCATCATCTACTTCGACCGATGAGACCGTCAAGACAAGCTCCTTCAAGTGTTTCACTTGCGGCGGCCGGGGCCACAAGTCTTATGAATGCACAAACAAGCGCACCATGATCCTCAACAACGATGGCACCTATGACTCCATGAGTGATGAGGATATGTAAGCCCTTGAGCAAGTGGCCATGCACCGGCGCGTGAACGAGGATGAAGATGATCAAGTCTTTTGTGATGAGGATTTGAGCCCCGCTCTCATTGTCTCCAAGGTCTTGACTCTTCAACATCAACAAGAAGAAGACCAAAGATGACACATCTTCCACACAAAGGCCAGCATCAGTGGAAGGTCCATCAAGGTCATCGTCGATGGAGGTAGTTACCACAACTTGGCAAGTGAAGAACTATGCTCCAATCTTCAATTGGTCAAGATGAAGCACCCCCACCCATACAAAGTCCAATGGCTAAGTGACTCCGGCACTATACGAGTTGAGCATACGGTCCAAGTCTCCTTCAAAATAGGTGCATATGAAGACACTTTGGAGTGTGATGTCGTCCCAATGTCCGTTTTCCACCTCCTTCTTGGTAGGCCATGGCAATTCAACCGTGGTGTCATCCACAACGGGCGTACCAATCACTATAGCTTCAAGATGAAAGGGAAGGAGTATGTGCTATGACCTATGTCTCCTAGTCAAGTGATAGCCGACAAGCAAGCCACCCATCGTGGAGAGAAGAGTGAGAAAGTGATCCACCAAAAAGTGAGTGAGAGCCACAAGCCAAACTTCAGCGCCTCTTCGCCTAGAGAGAAAAACCTAGTACTATTTGCCACAAAAAGTGAGATGAGAGAATTATGTGAGAATCCATCGAGTGTTATGCACTTTGTCCTTGTGTGCAAGGATGGGGAACCAAAAGCTAACGCCTCTCATGAGCTACCTTTAGTGTTTCAATCTCTTTTGTAGGAATTCAAAGATGTTTTCCCCGATGACCTACCTCTGGGTCTACCTCCTCTATGAGGCATTGAGCATAGAATCGACCTCATCCCCGGAGCGCCACTTCCAAACAAAGCTCCATACCATGTCAACCCCGACGAAACTAAGGAGATCCAATGGCAAGTACAACAACTAATCGACAACGGTCATGTATCTGAAAGCTTAAGTCCTTGTGCCATTCCCATTATACTTGTGCCTAAGCAAGATGGAAGTTTCCACATGTGTTCCAATTGTAGACCTATAAATGCTATTACCGTTCGTTATAGGCATCCCATTCCCCGCCTAGGTGATATGCTTGATGAACTTAGCGGTGCCGCCTTTTTCTCAAAAATTGATCTTAAAAATGGCTATTATCAAATCCGCATACAAGAAGGTGATGAGTGGAAAACTGCTTTCAAAACCAAATTTGGCTTATATGAGTGGTTGGTTATGCCTATGGGTTTATCGGAAGCTCCCGGTACTTTCATGCGTCTTATGCATTTTGTGCTTCGACCTTATATTGGAGTCTTTCTTGTGGTTTACATTGATGATATTCTTGTGTTTAGCAAAACCATGAAAGAGCATCTTGATCATGTTAGGGCTGTTTTGCAAACCCTTCGCAAGGAACGTCTTTATACCAACTTGAAAAAATGCATGTTTGGTGTAGACAAACTTGTTTTCTTGGGTTTTGTTGTCTCTTCCAAGGGTGTCCATGTTGATGAATCTAAAATTGAAGCAATTAAAACTTGGCCCCAACCCACCAATTTGCAACAAGTGCGTAGTTTTCTTGGCCTTGCGGGTTTTTATCGTCGCTTTGTGAAAGACTTTAGCACTATTGCCGCTCCTTTGCATGCTTTGAGTAAGAAGAATGCTCCTTTTGTTTGGGGATCTTTGCAATCCACCGCTTTTGATGAGCTCAAGTCCTTGCTTACTCATGCACCGATTCTTGCTTTGCCCAACTTTGAGAAAACTATTGAGGTTCATTGTGATGCTAGTGGTACCGGAATTGGCGGTGTTTTGATGCAAGAAAAACGAGCCATTGCATATTTTAGTGAAAAACTCTCCGGTTCTCAACTT
Source organism: Triticum aestivum (assembly GCF_018294505.1). Lineage (NCBI taxonomy): Eukaryota > Viridiplantae > Streptophyta > Magnoliopsida > Poales > Poaceae > Triticum > Triticum aestivum. The sequence goes on along the minus strand of NC_057795.1, from coordinate 288,893,190 downwards.
AACTATCCCATATATGACAAAGAATTGTATGCTTTAGTGCATGTGCTACATGTTTGGGAACATTATCTTAGACCTCAGGAGTTTGTCATACATACCGATCATGAAATGCTTAAGTACTTAAAAGGTCAAACTAAGTTGAACAAGCGTCATACCAAATGGAGTGAATTTATTGAATCTTTCCCCTATGTGATCAAGTACATTAAGGGTGAGGAAAATGTATTTGCGGATGCACTTTCACGCATATGCACACTTGTCACCAAACTTGAGTTGAATGTTATTGGCTTTGAGCACATAAAAGACTTGTATGCTAATGTTCCATCTTTTGCTAATCCTTATGCTAAATGTTTGACGCATACATCTTGGGAACAATATTACATCAAGGATAGTTATCTTATGAGAGCTAACAAATTATGCATTCCCGAGTCTTCTCTTCGTTTGCTCCTTTTGCAAGAGGCTCATGGAGGCGGACTCATGGGACATATTGGACGCAACAAGACATTCGCCACGCTCTCCAAGAACTACTTTTGGCCAAAGATGTTCCGTGACATTTCACGCTTCACCAACCGATGCTCTACATGTCGCAAAGCTAAGTCTAAAGCTCAATCCCATGGTCTTTACATGCCTCTTCCTATTCCTTATCAACCTTGGGAAGACATTAGCATGGTTTTTGTACTTGGTTTGCCTAGAACTAAAAATGGAAAGGATTTCGTGTTTGTTGTTGTGGACCGATTTTTTAAGATGGCACATTTTATCCCTTGCAACAAGATAGACGATGCTTCACACGTTGCAAATCTCTTTTGTAGGGAAATCTTGCGCCTCCATGGAGTACCAAAGACAATCGTCTCCGACCGTGACGTCAAGTTCTTGAGTTACTTTTGGAAGACGCTATGCGCCAAGCTCGGAATCAAGCTCTTGTTCTCATCCGCATACCATCCTCAAACCGACGGCCAAACGGAGGTGACGAACCGGACGCTCTCCACTCTACTTCGCGTGTTGATCAAGAAGAACATCAATGAGTGGGAGTCGTGTCTAGCCATCACCGAGTACGCCTACAACCGTGCAAGACATTCGACTACCGGCAAGTCCCCCTTCGAGGTTGTCTACGGCTTCAACCCGTTGTCCCCATTGGACATTCTACCTCTTCCTCTACAAGAGCTCACCAACATGGAAGCGAGTGCACGAGCAAGCTACATCAAGAAGATGCATGAGGATACAAGGAACACAATCGAGCGCCAAGTACAACGACTAGTGACCAAGCTCAACGTCAACAAGCAACCCATGATCTTCAACATAGGCGATCTATTGTGGCTACACCTTCGCAAGGACCGCTTCCCCAACGAACGCAAGTCCAAACTTCTCCCTCGAGCCGATGGACCCTTCAAGGTGCTAGCACGCTACAACAACAATGCTTACAAGATCGACCTACCAAGCGACAAGTACAACGTGAGCGACATCTTCAACGTCAAAGACCTCTCGCCTTACCATGGTGATGAAGATTTCGATCCGAGGTCGGATCTTTCAGAAGGGGGGGAGATGATGCGGAGCATCCCATGATCATCCCCATGGACGCATCTACATCCCCTACAACACCACTTGGACCTATGACTCAAGCACGCGCAAGAGCTCTCGAAGCCGAGGTGACATCACTCCTCTCACAACTCCCTTTTGATTCACATGACACATGGTTACTACCTCAAACGGAGACGCTTTGCATACTCAGGTACCAAGGAGTTAACCATGGAGAAGCTAGGAAGCAAGGAGGACCGGAAGCGGAAGACATGCGTGAAGACGGAGAGGAAAAGCGCCAAGTCCCAGACTGGTTGGACGATCCGGACGACGGCTAATGCGCATCGAAGACACCCGAAGCTCTCACCTGAAGCTGGATCATTCGGATGACATCCTGGATCCTCCGGACCCTGCCCAGACATCCGGACCCCCAGCCGGACATTCGGACCTGCACCGCCACCAGCCGCGCCTCCAGCTCATCCGGTCCACCACCCGGATCATCCGGACAAGCCCGGATCATCCGGCTCCACCCCCAGATCATCCGGCCAGCGCCTGCGCGCGCGTGTTGGGCTGAGCCCATGTACCCCTTTGCCCCCTTAGCCTATATATAGGACTCCTCCTCCTCACTTCGAGACTTAGCATTGTGATAGCTCATTTTGAGATAGAGCATTGCTCATCCGTACCGGATCTACTCCACGTGAGGGACCGTGCCTCTTCGGAGAAGATCCATTCGGATTCAAGGCCTCCATTCGGAGAAGACAATCAAGACCTCCTCACGGAGAAGAATGGTTACTTGTGTATCGTCCTTTGTTGACTTTGGATCTCGTGTTACTTTGTGCCTCGATGATCTAGACCTTGTGTGATCGATCTCTTGTTGGTTGATGTTTCTCTGATTCTCCCCCGTGATTTCCCTCGTGTTCTTCCGCGCATTCTTCGTGTTTCCCCGTAGGATCCACTCCAAACGTGAAAGGTTGGCCCCTAGGGTTTCGCCCTACATCACCCCTGCTAGCTGGGACCAACCATATTGTGTGGCTGACTTGTGGGCCTACTAAGTTGACGGGGACGGAGGGCTTTGTCAACTTAGTCAGTACTCCAGTGACCGTATGATGTCCATCCAACGGCCATAGTGCTTCTTCAACCTCTGGTCTTCTTGCTCCAGCCGCCCAAAGCAGCGCTGGTCGTGCCACCTGCTCCTACCTCCTGTTGTCGGCTATACTGCCATGGAGGCTTCACCACCCCCATACTACTCCCACCACTGGCCAGGCCATCCCTCCACTCACCCACACCCCCTGTTATTCTGCGGCAACGGAAGCCTCACACCACGACCGAACCAGTGAACTCTCGTACTCCTCTCCGCGTGGGCATCCACTGCCACGTCTTCCCCAACTCCGTGTCGTCCCCTTCCTAGGCCTCGCCATCGTCCACCGCCGTGGTGCTCTCGGAATGGCGTGGTCAATGTGGTCAACAACCGACTTCCATCGGAAGAGTACTGTACATGGAGAGGCTGCTGGGTCCATGGCAGCCGCAAGGAAGTGCCTCCTTATTACGCGGAAAATAATTATTCCTCCACCTGACAGCAGGGACCCATCGGACGGGCCACCAGTATTTTGCGAAAAATGTTTCCCCCCTGACTGATGGGACCCACCGGACGGGCAACCGTATTTTGCAAAAAAACGTTCCCCCCCGCAGTCAGCTCGGACCCATCGGAAGTGCCTCCTTATTACGCACAAAAAAATGAATACTCCCCTGCTAGCTGGGACCCACCTTTGTGGGAGACTGTCTTGTGGGCCTACTAAGTTGATGGGGATGGAGGGTCTTGTCGACTTAGTCAATATGAACGATTCTAGCTCCAGTAACCGTACGATGTCCTCCAATGGCCGTAGTGCTTCTTCAACCTCTGGTCTTCTTGCTCCAGCCGCCCAAAGCAGCGCTGGTCGTGCCACATGCTCCTGCCTCCTGTGGCCGGCTATGCTACCGCGGAGGCCTCACCGCCCCCTACTATTCCCACCGCTGGCCAGGCCCTGCGGCGATGATAGCCTCCACCGCAGCCGAACCAGTGAACCCTCGTACTCCTCTCCGCGCGGGCTTCCACTGCCGCGTCTTCCCAGGCCGCGTCGTCCCCTTCCTAGGCCTCGCCGTCGTCCACCGCCCTGGTGCTCTCCACGCGGCGTGGTCAACATTGTCAAGGAACGACTTCCATCGGAAGAGTACTATACATGGAGAGGCTGACAACTGGGTCCACGACGGCCACAAGGAAGTGCCTCCTTATTACGCACAAAATAATTATTCCTCCACCTGATAGCAGGGACCCACCAGACGGGCCACCATATTTCGTGAAAAAAGCGTTCCCCCCCTAACTACTGGGACCCACCAGCTACATCTTCGCACGCAAGGAAGTGCGTCCGAGCAAAAAAAAAACCATTCGCCCCCTGACTGTCGGGACCCACCAGCTACATCTTCGCACGCAAGGAAGTGGACCTACCTGGTCGAAGCGTATGTAGTGTTGTCATTCTGGTCGCGAATGTGTACGTACATACTGGTCGATGTAGAGGCGTGCACGTGTCATAGTAGAGGCGCGCACGTAGCATGTACACGTACGTACAATGGCCAGGGTGCAAGAAAGAAAATACGGCCACATATGTACATACGGGCGGGGTCTCGAACGCCTACTCGTGCATACTTACGGCCAGGGCTCGTGTACATGGCTGGGTCGGAACGGAGAAACTGCGTCGTCATTGTGTTCATAAGGAGGCAACGGAATGCGTCGTGTTCATCGGGAGGCAATGGAATGCGTCGTGTTCATCGGGAGGCAACGGAACATGTGGGAGCCAACCAGCTTGGACGGAACAGGTGATGGAAACGAGGCCAGGCATACCGCAGAACGGAGGAAACGGCCTTGTGTTCGACCGGCCACATTAGAAACGGGATCCTGATGATCGGGAGGGGTCTGGCATACCGCAAAACGGAGGAAACGGACTTGTGTTGGACCTCCTACGGTCGAAACGGGGTCCTGTTGATCGGAAGGGGTGTGGCGTACCGCAAAACGGACGAAACGGACTTGTGTTGGAGCGCTACGGTCGAAACGGGGGTCCTGTTCATCAGGAGGGGTGTGGCGTGCCGCAAAACAGGATTCCACAGGATACTATTCATCTCCACCATCGACCTCCTCCAGCCTCCACGAGCTACTGTTCATCCACCATCGAACTCCTCCAGCCTCCACCTGCCACTGTTCATCCACGGGGGTCCTGTTCATCCAGCCTCCACCGCACGCTACTCCACCGGCTACTGTTCAACCACCCCTCTCCACGGGCTCCTGTTCAACCACCCCTCCACGGGCTACTGTTCATCCACCCCTCCATCATCTACTATTCATCCAGCCCTCCGCGGGGTCGTCCTGTTCATCCAGCCCTCCACGGGGTCCTGTTC
>NC_057795.1:288863701-288888045 GCF_018294505.1 Triticum aestivum | reverse complement strand
CTCTCACTATTCATCCAGAGGCAGCATCGATCGGCTTCAGTTAGCAGTAGTAGCGAAGGAATTGCTCGATCAGGTTCAGTTAACAGCCATCGATCGATCGCTCGGGTTCAGTAACGCGTAGCCTGTAGTGCAATCGCTCGGGTTCAGTTAGAGCCCAACGCCTTGCTCGGGTTCAGTTACAGCCCAACGCCTCACACACGCGTGCATACGTGTACGAGAGAAACGCGCATCACTCGGTCCCCGACCACCCACCGTAACCGGGAACTCGCCAAAATTTTCATCGCCCTCGCTTCTACCACGGGTTTTTCCGTCATGGACGACCCAAAGAATGTCATGCAGCTGCATCTCTGGCCCGCCCAGGACGAAAAGACCATTTTCTATCATGATTTTTTGTCATAGAAGTAGGAGCCCACCACATCTATGATGACACCGGGTTTTGTCACAATTATCGTCATAGAAGTGTCGTAAATATGACAAAAAAAAATTGGTCCGGCCCAAAATGTTACGGATGTGTCTTTTTGTGTAGTGCTCGTTATGGTCCATGTCCATGAGGCCCCATTCCTGCTTATTTTCTATCTCCTCCGGCTCGGAGTCGACTTCACCAAACTTGAAGGCTAGTGGCAGATGATCCTTCTGTGCCATGGCGTTGGTGGAGGTCTGCGGGAGGGAGGGGAATGGGAGGCGAAGTAAGGCCGCCCGTATTAAGCAGCGGCTCGGGCGCCATTAATGGAGAGGAAGGCAGGCGTCCATGGAAGTCAAAGGGATCTCTTCCCACTGAGCCTGCACAGCGTACAACTCACACGTTTCTCGGGGAGCCTACGCATTGCAGGATAGCTTGCATGCCTCTCGATCAGCCTGCACACCGGACTGCGCTTGCACGCCTCCCGTTCAATCAAGCAGCTATCCGCACGGCACCTCCTATAACCATTAAAACCAAGACATGTGGCGTCACGTGAATCGTTAACATAACACACACGATTCGAATTATACAGACGTTTGCGATGTTAGAGTGGCATCTATTTGTTTGAAAGTGCCTTTGTTGGCTATTATTCGAGTGCTTCTTCTCTCAAAATGGACACGATCAATACCATAACATGTCGGGTGCCATTCCATGATAGCTTTCCAAGTTTTATGAATTTCAGACAAGTTTTGGATTTGCTAGAATTTAAAAACAAAGTATCTCAATGTTTTGCCGGCAATCAATAGTGCCCTGGTGTTTGAAATTCATTCATATTTCTTGCACGGGACCTAAGCATGCACCCAAGGACAAAGATTTGATTTTTCAACTGATTTATATGCACTGGAGCATGTGCATGTAGTTCAATTTTGAATTATGCACATAAAATGCCTAGAAAACCCTGTTAATGTATAAAAATGTCCAAACGAACCCTAAAAAAATCGAAATTTTAACACAACACTCCTGTTGTTTTCTATTGACACTAGAAATTTTTTTAAAGCAATAAGAGGCAGCGGATATCATTTTGTTCCCAAAGGTGGGACCTTACCTACCGAAACCATCAGGTTTGTTGTGAGAAGCTCTAGTTTGTGAGAAGCTTATACCCAAACCTGCCCCAAATGGGACAAAAAGTTTACCACAACATGTTGATGCCGCTCCATGATAGCATGCCAAGTTTCATGAATTTCATATGAATTTTGGATTTACTAGAATTTAAAAACCATGAATCTCAATGTTTGCGGCCAAGTGACGGTGGCAGGGTGTTTGACATTCATTCTCATTTCTTGCATGGGACCTAAGCATGCAACCAAGGACACAAATTTAAATTTTCAACCAATTTATATGCATTAGAGCATGTGCATGTAGTTCAAATTTGAATTATGCACATAAATTCATCGAAAACTCAATTAATGCATAAAAATGTCCAAACGAACCCCGAAAAATCCCCAAAATTGACACAACACTCCTGTTGTTCTCTTTTGAAACACTAGAAATTTTTTGAAAGCAATAAGAGGCAGCGTATATCATTTCGTGCCCAAAGATGGGATGTTCCCTACCAAAACCATCAGGCTTGTTGTGAGAAGCTCTGGTTTGTGAGAAGCTTATACCCAAACCTGCCCCCCATGGGACAAAAAATTACCACGGCATGTTGATGTCGTTCCATGATAGCATGCCAAGTTTCATAAATTTCAGACGAGTTTTGGATTGACAAGAATTTGAAAACCAGGAATCTCAATGTCTGCGGCCGAGTGACGGTGGCAGGGTGTTTAACATTCATTCCCATTTCATGCATGGGACCTAAGCATGCAACCAAGGACACGGATTTGAATATTCAACCAATTTATATGCATTAGAGCATGTGCATGTAGTTCAAATTTGAATTATGCACATGAATGCATTGAAAACTCAATTAATGAATAAAAATATCCAAATGAACCCCGAAAAATCCTAAAAATTAACACAACACTCCTGTTGTACTATGTTGACATTAGAAATTTTTTGAAAGCAATAAGAGGCAGTGGATATCGTTTCGTCCCCAAAGGTGGGACATTCCCTACTGAAACCATTAGGCTTGTTGTGAGAAGCTCTGGTTTGTGAGAAGCATATCCCCAAACCTGCCCCAAATGGGACCAAGACTTTACCACGGCATGTTGATGCCGTTCCATGAAGCATGCCAAGTTTCATGAATTTCAGACGAGTTTTGGATTTACTAGAATATAAAAACCAGGAATCTCAATGTTTGCGGCCGAGTGATAGTGGCAGGGTGTTTGACATTCGTTCCTATTTCTTGCATGGGACCAAAGCATGCAACCAAGGACACTGATTTGAATTTTCAACTAATTTATATGCATTAGAGCATGTGCCTATAGTTCAAATTTGAATTATGCACATGAATGCATAGAAAACTCAGTTAATGTATAAAAATGTCCAAGCGAACCCCGAAAAATCCCAAAAATCGACACAACACTCGTGTTGTTCTATGTTGACACGAGAAACATTTTGAAAGTAAGAAGAGGCAACATATGTCGTTTCTTCCCCCAAGGTGGCACGTACCCTACCGAAACCATTAGGCATGTTGTGAGAGAAGCTCTGGTTTGCGAGAAGCTTATACACACACCTGCCCCAAATGGGACAATATTTTTACCACGGCATGTCGCTGCTGTTCCATGATATCATGTCAGGTTTCATGAGTTTCAGGCGATTTTTTGATTTACTAGAATTTCAAAGCATGTATCTCAATGTTAGCGGCCGAGCGACAGTGTCAAGGTGTTTGACATTCATTCTCATTTCTTGCATGTGAACTAATCTTGCAACCAAGGACAAACATTTGATTTTGCAACCCGTTTTTATGGACTGGAGCATGTGCTTTAATTTTGAATTGTGCACCTGAAATGGCTAGAAAACCAATTTAATGTATAAGATTTCCAAACGAACCCTGGATAATTCCAATTTTTTTTATGACACACATACAATTGCATGTTCACTGCAGATAAAAGGTCTAGCAATTAAAACACCATCCATTGTCGCTATGACCCCATTATGTAATTCAAATCAAGATGAAAAATCAAGTAGATCCCACACAGTTTATTATCACCAACCGTGTGAGATGCAGTAAAAAATATCCGGGAGCACCTTCGGTGTATAGTACGCCTATGGCTTACGCAAGAAGGTGCGTCGGCTATGGTCCACAGTCGGCGTGTCAGGCACACTAGTTCGCGCCCAAAATATCATTTCACTGTTCAATCACCGCCGGTGAAAGATGGGGACGTGGACCCGCATTGTGAGGGCAACTTCAGCAGCCCACTGCGGTGAGAGCGCAACCACAGCCACCATACGCGTGCTAACAAGGTGCATGAGTGCGGCTGCAATCTGTGACCGGATGGCCAAGGCAGCCCAAACGGTCATTGTTGCTTCTCGGGTGGCGGCAGCAACATCTGCCTCGGGGATAGCAACTGGCGAGAGAGGCACAACAGCTGTCCGTTCCACAACGGCGGCCTTAGCCTTGATGGAGGCCATCCACGACCATGTCGAGGCCGCCCATGCCCAGCTCGTGGCGGTCACCGCACAAATCAAACGAAGCTTCTCCGATAACGATCGGCAACCCACAGCCGAAGAGTTGCCAATCGCCAAGAGCGTTCGAGCAGTCGTCCGTTCCTCCGCCGCATACCTTGCAACGACAGAGCCCGTCCAAGACCAGATCGCGGCCGCCGATGCCCAGCTCGTGGTGGCCTTTTCCAAAGAGATGGCGGATGTGGATGGCGAGATGCTTGCCGAGTATAGTGTGATGGATGCCATGGAGCCCCTTCCCCAGGAGACGGTCGGGCGCGAGCTGGACATGGAGGATGTAGGGAGATCGATGAGCACCGGTCGTAGTAGTACTCTTTGATTTGTTTAATTAAGAGCACCGGTCTTTAATTTGTTAGAGTAATGTTTAGGCCAACTAGCTCTGATTAATTGCTGAACTTGCTCGATTAAGAAGTGTGGGTGTGTTGTAGTCTACTACTATAGTCTCCTTTGTGTACCCAAATTATGCAATGACGTGGATGACCACTATAACCAGGGAAATTGGAACCAAAATTTTTGACGTTCAAACTCATCACACATGGGTTAAGCTATCTGAATAATTTGTGATGTTCACATATTGTACACAGTTCTGAATAAGGGACCGGGTCTGATGACATTGCGCGCCAACTTTTTCGCTGAACCGATTCAAAAAATTTGGCTTCCGCAGAAATATCTACCTCCCCGTCCCCTCCCCCTTACCAAAAGCCACATTTCCCTGTTTCCACCTTCCTTTCCAAGTTGAAACCTTCTCTCCTTGCTTGCAGCGCCGCCCCCCTCACTGGTGACCCTCCTGCACGCTGCTCGGCCTCGTCTATCCAGGCAGGTAATCGACATCAGACCCCCCATCCTCCTCCTCCTTCCATGTGCCACATGCCTCGACCGCCGGCGCGACACCTTCCACCCCAATCACCAACCCCTCCCCCAAATAAGCACCGCCCTAAGCCATGGTGCACGCAGTATAGCCAGGAGCTCAAGGAGCATTTGGCAGCAGAGAAGCAAATCGCGGCCGCACGCGCGGATGAGATCGAGATGGCTACCATTCGTGCGGACCCCCAGATCTTGGAGGAGCACCTTGACATTTGCTAGATACGCCGGTTAAGCATGTTCGATTTACATGCTGCGTGTGCTGCTCCTGCCTTTACTTAATAAATTCTAGTGAACTGTGCTATCTAATTTACCATGCAATCTTTTGCTCCCGTGTATATGTTCTATATGTCGTGCAGTGTGGTGCTCACCTACTAACTGTTTGGTTAATTAGTTGTCATCTTCCGTTAACTGTTTGGTTCAATTCTGCAAATGTGATGTTCAATTCTTTAGGCTGCAATTTTGTATTGTCTTCCATGTGAGAAATAAATTGAATTTATCTTTACAAAATACATGATAAACGAATACAATTGCTATATTTCCAAGTTGTCAAGCATGCTTGTTTGGTTATACATTGTGCAATGTGGTGCTCGGTCAACGTTTTGTTCATTTGTGTTGTGGTGTTTAGTTAACTGTTTGGTTTAATTCTGCAATGTGGTGTTCAATAGTTGTGGGTGCATTCTGTTATTGTATACCATGTGAGAAGTAAATCGAATTTGGATGTACTAAATACATGAGAAACAAATACAATTGCTATATTTCCAAGTTGTTAAGCATGCTTGGTTTGGTTAACTGTTTGATCTTCTATTAGGAGTATGTTATATTGTGCAATGTGGTGCTCAGTTAATATTTGGTTCATTTGTTGTGGTGTTTAGTTAACTGCTTGGTTCAATTTTACAATGTGATGTCCAATTGTCGTGGGTAGAATTTTGTATTGTTGTGCATGTGAGGAATAAATCGAATTTGGTTGCACTTAATACATGAGAAACATATATAACTGCTACATTTCCTAGTTCTTAATCATGCTTGGTTTGGATAAATGGGTTTTCAAGGGGCTTGAATTAATCTGATGAATCTGCAAGGTGCTTATTTTTCATCAACATATTTTACTGATAGCATGCGACCCCTTACTTAACCTGATGACTAACTATCGTATATGTGTTGTAGGGAAACAATGGGAAGCATTGAGGTTTACAATCGAGGTTAGCACGTGCATGGTCCGTTGTCTAATAGCACATTATTGTGCAATTGCAGGAACCATTCTAATATTTAGGTTTTTAACAAGTTGGTCTTGCACATGTAGGTCCTACTGTCAGAGGTTTTGACCCACTATTCGACCCTTTTTGCATATGGGGAAATGAGTTGTCCATGAATATCAATCAAGTCAAGAAACTCAGAAAGATTGTTAGGATAAAGAAATTAGTGACAAAAAACAACAAGATCTTTGTCTGCACAATGAAGAAGACATCAGTTCACTACAAAATGGTACTAACTATTATACCTTGCCTTTTTTATTCCTTTGCCCCATTTCCAATATAGAGAAGATATTTATGCACATCCTTGTTTTCAGGCCTTTCCAAAGGAGTTCACTGATGATTACCTCTCAAACCACCTCTATGGTCAGGAGGCGAGGAAGGTTTTCATACAACACCCACGGTTCAATATTGAAGTGTTCCTGAAGAGGACAAAGGATGGACGGTCAATCATCTACAGGCACTGGCCTAAAGTTGCAAAGACCTTCAACATCAATGAAGGCTCTATATTCGCCTTCCGCTTCAATAGTTTTCCCGACGAGATGCATCTATCTATGTACCGTCTATGATGCTAATTTCGAAAGGTTCTAGATGTTGCATGTGAAACTTGGTGCCGGTGTAGTTGTGTGATGGGGGCTGAGTGCTGAAGCTATATCATGTTGTAGTCTGATGTATTTCAATTATGAAATCCTGCTTCCTTAATATGGGAATGAAATATATTATGTGTTTAATATGAATGTGAATTAGATTAATAAATGGATTATTAATAATAAGGCAATTAGCCTGCTAATTGGTTTCTGCTATTGCAAACGGTTAATGTAGAAAATACCATGGGCGATGACCTAAGGCAACACACAGTTTCTAGGAATAAACCGTGTTGGATCTATGAACAATCACATACGACATTCTCTTCAAAACTATTTGCGTTAGGCCACCTTGCGCAAAGTTTTACCACATAAAAACTGTGTGTGATGGACAGCCTTTGCTACATAGTTTCTTCTATGCACCATGTGTGATGCATTCAATAACGCAAAAGTTAAAATTGTTAATATTGTGTGCGGTGGCAACGCTATCACAAACGATTTAACGGGGAAAATTGTGTGTGATGTAGCTGCAAACGAAAACATTTTCCTTGCAGTGACTTTGTGGGATGTATATATGAACAGAAACGTTTAGCAGGGACTGATTGTGTGGGATGTACTTACGACCGGAAATGATTTCGCCTGTACAATTGTATTTTTTTAGCACTACTATATGTATAACCATATTTGCTCGCTCGCCGGTCGTACACGACCTCATTTTGCCGAGCGTGTGTGCCAGGAGGGCATATTCCTGACGGTTTCTGGGTCGTGTGGGAAGGACCCCCTATCTCCCACATTCACATGGCGACGGTTGCAAATGTCGTCGTGGAAAGGGGTTAAAAAGCGTTTGTATAGCACCTCGCTGTACCAGTGGATGCTGCCAGAGACCACCTGGATAGTTGTGTTGGTTATGTTTTCAAGGAAAGAACCGTTGAGTAAGATGAATTGCTATTGAATAATATATTGAGTAATGATAATGATTGGACACTTCCTAAACCAACTCCTAAGCCAACTTTTAAGAAAAGGGGTATTCTATTTCTCAGTCCTGAAGATATGCAAGAGGCAAAGAAATCTATGAAAGAAAAAGGTATTAAACCTGAAGATGTTAAGAATTTACCACCTATTGAAGAAATACATGGTCTTGATAACCCGACACAGGTAGTAAAGGTAAATTTTCTCTATAGATTTGATGAAGGTGATATTCCTCATAATAAGTCTGCTAGTCAATGCTTGGATGAGTTTGATAATTTCATTGTTAAACAAGAAAACGTCAATGCTTATGTTGGTAGACAATTGGAACATAATTCTTATATGGTTGAACACTTGAGTGATTATATGTCTAGAGTTAAAAGTGATCTTAAGCTTATTAGTAAACATGCTTCCATGATTACAACTCAAGTAGAACATGTACTTAAGGCGCAAGATGATTTGCTCAATGAGTTGAATAGTAAGAATAATGATAATGTTGTTGGGGTTATGAATAGAGGTGGTAAAACGACCCAGGAACCTTTGTATCCTGAGGGCCATCCTAAGAGAATTGAGCAAGATTCTCAAAAACTTAATTCTGATGCACCTAGTCCTTCTAATAAAAAGAAAAAGAATACTAATAGTACTTTGCATGCTTCTAGTGAACCTATTACTGACACACCTGAGAATCCAAATGATATTTCTATTTCTGATGCTAAGACACGATCTGGTGATGAACATGAACCTAGTGATAATGTTAATGATGATGGTCATGATGATGCTCAACCTAGTAATGATAATAATGTAGAAATTGAGCCTGATGTTGATCTTGATAATCCACAATCAAATAATCAACATTATGATAAGAGATACTTCATTGCTAGGAAGCACGATAAAGAAAGAGAACCATGGGTTCAGAAACCCATGCCTTTTCCTCCTAAGCCATCCAAGAAAAAGGACGATGAGGATTTTGAGCGCTTTGCTGAAATGATTAGACCTATCTTTTTGCGTATGCGTTTGACTGATATGCTTAAAATGCCTCCTTATGTTAAGCATATGAAAGATATTGTCACCAATAAAATAAAGATACCAGAAGCTGAAATTTCCACCATGCTTGCTAATTATAACTTTAAGGGTGGAATACCAAAGAAACTAGGAGATCGAGGAGTACAAACTATACCATGCTCCATTAAAATAAACTATGTTAAAATTGCTTTATGTGATCTTGGAGCCGGTGTTAGTGTTATGACTTTCTCTTTATACTGTAAACTTGATTCTGAATAAGTTGACACCTACTGAAATCTCCTTGCAAATGGCTGAAAAATCAACTGCTATACCCATCGGTATTTCTGAGGATGTGCCTGTTGTGGTTGCAAACGTTACTATCTTAACGGACTTTGTTATTCTTGATATTCCCGAGGACGACAGTATGTCGATCATCTTTGGTAGACCCTTTTTAAATACTGAAGGTGCTGTTATTCATTGCAACAAAGTCAGTTTCACTTTTCATGTTAACTAGCAAAGTGGCCCGCTCGATGCGGGGGCTAGATCTTTAGTAAGTTTAGTAATGAGAATATATTATTTGATTTTTCTATAAATTTGGGACCATATGTGATGACATATACAATAAAACTTTTGCGAAAAAAATTAGGCATATTTTTTCTGTTGACATATAAATATTTATATTATTCACTTATCATTTACCTGCTTAGTATGCATGTCGTATTCATGATGAATCACATTGGGCAATTTATTTTTTTATCATTTTTCTAGCATTTTTTAAACACATATTTATTTTGCATGGGCTAGTACTTAAAAAAAATTAGTAACACAAAAGAAAGTAAATACTTGTTGTTTTTGTCCGTTGTTCATAAGTGGTGCTAGTAAACACTATTTTACGTCCATACATATCCTTGGTGGTTTCATGATAAAAGGAATTTCCTTTTCATGTTTTAGGCAATATCGAGCACAAACTCGTTCTCGTCAAATTCTTCTGGAGTGCTTCGATCCAAACCATGCGGCCGCATAGATGTGCCAGTTTGACATGAAATTATAGTTCCATATGCAGTCTAAATATAAACGATTGGTACCGGGTAGAGGTGTTTCTTTAGGATCGTGTATTCTTGCATTCATTGGTTTCGAATACTGATATGAAATTATACTCCCTCGGTTAGGAAATACATGACATGGTTCTAGTTTAAATTTAGTTCAAAATTTTAAAACCAAGTCGTGTACTTCCCAAAGGAGGTAATATAATTTAGGGCCAGCACACATACGTGAACTCTACAATTAGTGTATGTATACTGTATGTAATGGAATTTGCATTTTGTTTTGTTTCTAAAGAAAGTAAAAAAAACTCAGGTGGATGATTAGTTGGGCTTTAGCCCAGCAGACTCACGCATACGTACACAACTTCACACGTCTTCTTCTCTGCCACTTCACACCGGGAGCGCCTATTCGGTGCCTTCAGCGCCGCTGAAGGCATCTGGCGCCTGCGGCAGCGCCTGCTGGGCCGGCCCACAAACGCGCACGCACAAAAAAACTGTATTATTACGCGAAAAGGCATCCAAAAAGGTGGATCCCTGAGAATCGAACTCACGCCCAAACGCACGTCTTCGTGGTTGGCTGCTAGTGATTCATTTAAGCGTGTGTTCATTTAAGAACAATGTAGCAGCGCTACTTATTGTACAGCCCCTTGGTTAGATTTTGACTTATTTGGAAACATTAATAAAAAACGTGAATGTATGAAAAAATATGATTTTTTTGGAAAGTTGACGAACATGCATAAAAAAGTTGGCCAATGTAAAACGGTTCATATATTCAAAAAAGTTCACGAATTCAAAAAAAAAGTTCATGAAATGGAAAAAAAGTGCACTAAATTTGAAAAAATAGTTCACAACAATGAAAAACGACCATGAGTTTGAAAAAGGTTCACGGATTTGAAAAGTTCATCGAATTTGAAAAAGAGTTAACGAAATTTGAAAACGTTCATCGAATTTCAAAAAAGTTCATCAACTTTTCAAAAAAATTCATCGGATTTGAAAAATAGTTCATGGAGTTTTTAAAAAGTTCAACACCTTTTCAAAAAAGTTCATCAACTTTTCAAAAAAGTTCATCGGATTTGAAAAATAGTTCATCGAGTTTTGAAAAAGTTCAAAAACTTTTTAAAAAGTTCATCAACTTTTCAAAAAGTTCATCGGATTTGAAAAATAGTTCATCGAATTTCCAAAAAGTTCAACAACTTTTTAAAAAGTTCATCAGATTTGAAAAATAATTCTTCAAATTTGAAAATAAGTTCATCGATGTTTTATAAAAATTATCAGATTTGAAAAAGTTCATCGAATTTGATTTTTTTTGCCAATGTAAGAAGAAAGGTTCACAAATTTTAAAAAAGCGCGCATTGAAGAAAACAAAAAGAATTAACAAAAAAGGATAAGAAAAATAGTAAAAGAAAAATGAAAAAAACGAATGGAACTAAAGAAGAAGTGGAAAAGAGTACAACAGTTCAACTACTGTAGCATAGCCTGGTTGTTAGTACGAAGAGTCTGTCTCTGTTAGGTTGTGGGTTCGAGTCCCCGTTGCAGCATATTTTTTTGCGATATCTAAAATACTAGATGGGCCGGCCCAGCGCGGGGCGCTGCAGGCGCCCGTTTGCAGAATGCACATTAAAGGGCGCCTGCAGCGCCAAATAGGAAACGCCCTTCACACCTTGCTCTTTCTTGATCCCCTTTCCATTTCCTTCTATCCTTCCGCTCCTACATCCACCGGATGAGCTCTGGCTGTTAGCACTGGTAATTGTTGCCGCGGATTTAATTCCCAACAACTACTCAGTTTCCTCTCTTTTCCCTGTCGTCTTCTTGCTCGTACCCACTTGCACGCACACCTGCATCTCGGCTCACTGGTGCGGCCACGGATTAGCCGTCTACGGCGCCTGGTTTGGCTCCTATACGCCTCGTCGATCTCTCAAACCGGTCAACGGCGACGGAGGGGTAGCAGGGCCCAAGGAGAAGCTGCTCAGGGGAGGAGGCGAGCTCGTCGATCTCCATGGTGCCGGTGCCATCGCCATCCGTGCAGGCGATGTTGGTGTGGATCTTGTCTCCCGCAGCCAGTTTGGATCCACCTTGATTATGAGGATGCTGACGGATTTCTTCCATCGCATCGTGTCTCCCCTGAGCTAGGAAGCTCGGCAGGTCGTCTTCATCCTCGACAGTGGCAGCCTGATTTCGGCAGCTCATTCTTCCACCTGCAGGCCCCACTTCTCTCTTTTCCTGCCTCTCCAATATTTTTCTTGTTTCCTATCCTTTTTCTGCATGCGTATGGGTAAACCAATATAATGGGATTAAGGTAATTCTTGTTAGTGGAAGGTGTATATCTGTGTATGGCCCCCTGCCCCCATTCATATTCAACAAATTTAGTAAGTAATTAGTGTATTCGTGATTAGCCATGTCTTAGTATTTCCCAAAGATAAAAATAATAGGAAAATAGTTGCGAGTGCATCCTACATATGAACTAAAATGATGCACGCACATGCTGTCACTATTGGCTTGTACTACAGAATAAGCTTCAAATATCAGATAACTCAAAGTGTCACATTTGGTATTATTCATCTATTTCCATCAAATGTTGATGCATGTTTCCAAATTCCAATACTTCTAGGAGTAGCAGATTATATCCATTCTGCCATATCATGTCCCTCGTGAACTCCTTGAGCTTTATGTGGAACACTCAATCAACAATATCAGCTCTTTCGGATGTTGTTTGGCCTACTTCCATAAGCATAGGTTGAATATCCGGCCAAGCTGTGTTGCACGTGACTGTCACAAATAGGTCTGTGTATTCAGCCCACCGACGTCTTGCTATAGCATCTTGATAATCGCTGTTGTATCAAAAAGAAAACTGATTTTGAGATTGTTCTTCAATGGTCTGTATTTTTCGTACTCCTAGACTTTGAAGGTCTTAATTATGTAGATGAAGTCCTTTCATGTTTGCTTTAAATTTATTGACCAGTTTTCTCCCAATAGAAGCATGGATCGCATTGCCCTACACAGAGAGAATACGTTAGCAAACTTCGGAAAAGGAAAACTGAAGAGACATTATATATGTAATACTTGAACTTTTTTTTATCTAATGCATGGATCGCATTAGTCTATAAGTTAACTACGTCCCAAAGTCTCAAGTGATTATGTGACAACAAAGAAAATTGAAGATTTTTTAAACTGGAAAAGATATATGAAATCATAGTAGATGAATAAATACAATTTCATTGATAGTTGGTCTGAATTTTTGTTTCAGATGGAGCCGGTGGCATTACGACCACTATCGAATATGAGGTTGGTCAAATATGAAAACCATCTATATATGTTTATCTATATTGCAGCAATCAATCCTATTTGTTTCTGTTATAGCTGTAGTATGGCTCTAGTCTTCTAGAGTATATTATCTTAGCGTAGATACACTGGAACCAACACCCATGGCATCAGCTTTCTCTAGACGAGTAAAAGTATTAACATGCAACCATTAAGATAGGAATCCACACATATAGAATTGCATTATTTAATGTCGAATACTCTTCATAGTTTCTTCTGTTTCTACATAATGAACCTTGTGAGCTAACATGTCAAATCTTTTTAGATTAGAACTGCCTACAAAATAATTGAAGTATTATTGATCCATTAAAAGGTCTGATTTATAATATGAAAACCATCTGATGCACCATATATGTTTCTCTATATCGCAGCATGCATCCCATTTGTTTCTGTTATAGCTGTAGTATAATTATAGACTTTTATAGTATGTTATCTTAAAGTGAATACATTGGAAGCAACATACATGGCATCAATCTTCTCTAGATAAGTAAAAAGTTTGACCGTGACACCATTAAGACAGGAACTCACACCTATGGAATTCTACATAAGCAACCTTCCGAAGTAACATGTCAAATCTTTTTAGATGAGCACTGCCTAGAGTATAATTGAATTATTGTTGATCCATTAGGTCTAATCTGTAATTTCGTGCAGATGGTACTGACTTGATGTGGTCTGATTGCTCGACGGAGACGGCTTGTGCCCGCTAGAGGAAGACAATTCCGAAGTTCTACTTACCAGTTTGCATGACGGAAAGAGAGGTTTTTTTGTGCACTATGGGAAGAGTTTTGGATGCTGTCTGGAGAGATATTCTGTTTGGAGAGATTGAATCTCTGTACGTTATTGATGATTGTTTGGATTTGTTTGGGTAATATTGTAGGTGACAATGACAAGTTGTACGTACCATTATAACTGCGTGCTTGTCGATGATGTCGGCGATCTTCAAGAAGTACCCCTGGAGGTCCTGCATGGTCTCCGCAGTGTTGGCTAGTGGTTTGTTGACGAAGGGTGACGTGTTGTTCACCTGGACATTTACCTATGCAAATCACACAATTCATTTGACGGAGGCTATTGCCTATTGCCTATGCCTAGCGTCAGGTGAAGGCGCATGTGCACACACGCACAAACTACATGCAAACTGAATTGATCTTTTTGCATCGATCATTGGCTGATTGTTTCAAGAGCAACATGTCAATTGGAAATCGTAGTCTAGTATCCTGGATGATTTTGGGTGTGCAAACTCTCATGTAATCTGTGTACTGATTCTTTGTCCCAATCATACATAATCAAATAGAATAGTGCTTACCTATGGAAAATCAAGCTATACATTAGATACGGGAGCTAGCTCTTGCCCTTTGAACCAAACTAATTAAGCCGCCGGCTAAGCAAGGCCTTCACCTTTCTCTTGGATCTCTGTATGAATTGTATCCAGCCACACGCAAGGCCGCAAATGCCGCTTCATATATGCGCCGTTGAAGCACCACATGTTGACTCTGGGCTGGCCGCTACGCCATCTCATGGCGGTGGGAGGTGCCATGGTGAACTAATGTCGTGACGGCGGCTGCCCAATGGAGTAGGCTTTAAGGAGAGGAATTCATGGTGAGGGGAGTCGGGCGGGGAGGCGGTGGAAGGATGGCCTAACTGAAGGAAATCTTCCTCATGTAACCCTAATTAAGGATTTGATGCATTTTTTGGAGCTTTGCATTGTACCTATGTGTTTTTTAGGAAGGACTCTTGGCATCATGGACGGATGGATCGTAACCCCCTCGTATCAATGGATAGTTTTTTTAGGGATCAATGGATATAGTTGATACATCAGACGATTAAGGTTAACTAACTAAAAGATGGACCCATCAGTTTAATGGCTAGATGTTTCTAATTATTGTGGGATTTTTTAAACTAATTATCTTTATTTTGGTGACCCCCTCAAGTACTTTTTTAATATAAATAGATGGTAATGAGCATACGGTACACTTTCCGAAGAAACAACCTCAAGTTCATAGTATCAATTCTATCAGAAAAATTTCAACTATTACTATTGGAGGTTTTGAATTCCCTCTGGCGACAGTCAAAAAGAAATATGATATTCTTATTTTTGGGGACATGCATATCCCCGTTGAGGTAACCTAGTGTTATTCGAAAGTTCTCCGTTTCATGTCACTCGGAAGAAGTTTGTTAATAAGACTTGATCAACCTTATTAATGGATTCCTTTTGATGAGCATGAGATGGATGAATTTAGAAGGCACAACTTTCTGTACCCCCTTTTACTTCCTGTTATTTAGATTAAATAAAGCAAAATAGTATTTTTTGTCTGTTTTTTTATTTATCCTTGCAATAAAAAATACCCAGAAAATAGAAGTTCTTCAAATGCCCTGAAAATTTAGTATGATTTTTTATAGAATATTTGAGAATTTCTGGCACTAAAACACACCAGGGGGATGCACCAGTTGGCCACAAGGATGGAGGGCGCGCCCTATCACCCTGGGCGTGCCCCCTGTCTTGTGGGCCCCACGTGGGTCCCCTCCACTTATTCCAGCACCCATCCACTTCGTCTTCCTCCAGAAAAAATCATCCGTAGCTCAAACCCGTGTTCTTGCTCATGTTGTTTCCATTTTCGATCTCCTTGCTCAAAGCTCCATTCACAAAACTGCTTTGGGGATTGTTCTTCGGTATGTGACTCCTCCAATGGTCCAATTAGTTTTTGTGCTAGTGCTTTATTTATTGCAAATGATTGCTGCTGTGGTGACCCTATTCTTGAGCTTGCATGTCAAATTTATATGGTCCAAAGTAGTTTTGATGCATGATATAGTCTCTAGGCACTTGTATAAGTAGTTACTATCAATTTTGTTGAGTTCGGTTCACATTTATTTTGAGTCACTAAAATTTTCAGAGGAAGAAAAATATTTAGGAAAATGTACCAAGGTGGTTCTTCGAGGAAGCAAGCACCGAGGCTCGCGATACGTGAGTCGGACCTTGAACCACCAAGGGAAGCTCAAGGTCAGCCTTGTGAATGGCCGTTAGATGAATTTATGGTCCATGCAGGCTTCAAGGATAAATTTGATGCGTATGTACATAATGTTGATCTTGAGGACTTCGTATCAGATAAGTGCCGACAATACTATCACCTCACTGATTCCTTTGTGCGGAGGTTTGGATTTTCATCTAAGCGCAATACTCATACTGTTATATTTGATCATTATGATCAATCATATACCATGGACCTTGAAGATTTTAGTATTGCCTGCAAAATCCGACAGTGGGGCATTCTTAGTGAGCCTAACAAATCTGAATATAATGATTTTCTTGCTAGCATCACTGTGGGAGAAACTAGAAATATCACACAAGCTACCATAGGGAGCATTCACTTTCCTGGCATACATTACTTTGCTCTCTTTATAGGTAGATGCATTAACGGTAAGCATGAGCATAGCCAGCTTTGCATCCCAGAGTTTAGTGTCCTCAAGAGTGTGGTGTTGGGTGATAAGCCATATAACTTGGGGGCCATTGTTGCAAGGAGGTTACATCTTAATGCTAAAGATGGAGATCTATTTGGTGGGATTTATACAACTCGTTTAGCTGATTATCTTGGTGTATCTGTAAGAGAGAATGACACTGAGTTGCCACCCGCTTTTCTAGATTATAATGCTATGGAGTGTTACCAGTTTCTTGAGAGGAACGACCAGTCCCTCCAGTACCGACTAATCTTTGACAGACGGCGTGTTGTCTATATTACCCTTCCTGCTCCTACCTTCTTTAACTTTCAGGTGAATGGGAGATATTTTATAACCAGAGAGGAGGCCAACGAGTATGAGAGAACAGTGGAGGCCGCTCGCCTCCAGGAAGTAGCTCGTCAGGCGGTGGCTGCCGCGGCACAGTACGACCCTAACTATGATGTCGGATATCATCCGGGCCGGTGGTGTCCCTAGACCAACTTAGGCCAAAAGCCTAAGCTTGGGGAGTACGTATTTCTCACCGACATTACATTCATGTTCACACACTCATTCTAGTTGTTGGTATTCATAATTTTTCATTCTAGTATCCATGCTAGTTTATTTTCTTTTCTTGCTTTCTTCTTGTGTGTTTGAAAAACTTTGGGAAAAACCAAAAAAAATTAGTTGTAGCTTCTAGCTAGTTTACTTTCCATGTCTATGTAGTAGTACTATTAAAACAAAACCCAAAAAGATTTCTCATTCTTCTTTTGCTTGTTGGGAGCTTTCCCATGTAAATAGTTTTTCTCGTTCTTGTTTTACTTCCTTCAGAAAAGCAAAAACTCCGAAAACATTTCAGTTTGTTTCTGTGAAATTCTTTTATTTTATTTGGGGGTCGAGAGGAGAAGACCACGATGAAAATGATGAGTGGCTCTCATATGCATTATTGTTGATCTAACAAAGATCCCATATTACCTTATCTTCTCCTTTGAATAAATATTTGAAGATTCCAGCTTAGTCCAATGCACGTGCACTATTATTATTATCCACACCATTCGGTCGTGCAAGTGAAGGCAATAATGATGATATATGATGAAATGATTGAGATGAGGAAAAGCTGGTATGAACTCGACCTATCTTGTTTTTGTAATTATGATTAGTTCATCATTCTTGATTCAACTTATTATGAATGAAACATGTTTGCAATGACAATTAGAGATTATAGTTACTCATGCCATGCTTAATTAGCTAAGAGTTTATAATGGTTTACCTTGCGTGCCAACATGCTACTAAAATGGTTGTGATGTAGTATGATAGGATGGCGTCCTCCTTTGAATGATTCGAGGGACTTGACTTGGCACATGTTCACGCATCTAGTTGAAACTAAATCAACATAGCCTCCACGATATTTATGTTCATGGTGATTTATATCCTACTCATGCTTGCACCCAGTGTTGGTTAATCTTAATGCATGTTTATGACTGCAGTCGCTCTCTAGTTGGTCGCAGCCCAGTCTCTTTCTAGCCTTCATCTGTACTAAGTGGGAATACTGCTTATGCATCCACTTCCACAAACCCCAAAGTTGTTCCATATGAGTCCACCATACCTGCCTATATGCATTATTTACCTGCCGTTCCAAGTAAATTTGCACGTGCCAAACTCTAAACCTTCAAATGAAATTCTGCTTTGTATGCTCGAATCGCTCATATAGCAACTAGGGCTTTCTATATCTTCCATGTTAGGTGGGTTATTCTCACGATGAGTGGACTCCGCTCATCATTCACGAGAAAATGGCTGGTAATAGGGATGCCCAATCTCATGTGCAAATCAAATCAAAATAATTTCAAATAAAACACCCCCAGGATTGTTGTTAGTTGGACGGTTCCCGTTGTTTCGGACCAGTCGTGGAATGTACTTGTTGGTCATGGAGGAGTATAAACTTTATCATTCGGTTTGCGAACCGCCTATAATGTATGTAGCATGGAAGATACCGAGATCTCTTGGTTGTTATGTTGACAATGAAAGCATGCCGCTCAAAATAATATTTATCTCTGTTTCAAAACTCGAGCTCTGGCACCTCTATAAATCCCTGCTTCCCTCTGCGAAGGGCCTATCTATTTACTTTTATGTTGAGTCATCATCCTCTTATAAAAAGCACCAGTTGGAGAGGACCACTATCATTTGTATGTGTTGTTATTAATTGATATTGAGTATGACTGTGACTGGATCTTTTTCACCATGAATTATAATGTCTATCAGTCCTTGATCTTCAGGGGTGCTCTACATTTATTTTTTGCGGTCTCAGAAAGGGCTAACGAGATACCATCTTGTTAAATCATATCATGATTGTTTCGAGAAAGTGTTGTCAGAGATTTATTATTATTACTCGCTAGTTGACTATGCCATTGATATGAGTAAACATGAGACCTAATGTTATTGTGAATATGGTTAGTTCATAATCTTTGCTAAAAACTTGAATGCTGGCTTTACATATTTGCAAGAACAAGATCAAATAGAGTATGTAAAAGTTTATATTTATCACTCAACTGAATTGCTTGAGGACAAGCAATGGGTTAAGCTTGGGGGAGTTGATACGTCTCTAATGTATCTACTTTTCCAAACTCTTTTGCCCTTATTTTGGACTCTAATTTGCATGATTTGAATGGAACTAACCCGGACTGACGCTGTTTTTAGTAAAATTGCCATGGTGTTATTTTTGTGCAGAAATAAAAGTTCTCTGAATGACCTAAAACTTCACAGATATAAGTTTTGGAATAAATAAAAAATATTGGCGAAAGAATCAACCAAAGGGGACTCACACCCTATCGACAAGGGCTGGGGCGTGCCCTACCCCCTAGGTGCGCCCCTGGACCTCCACCGACCTCAACTCCAACTCCACATATTCACGTTCGGGGAGAGAAAAATCAGAGAGAAGGATTCAGCGCGTTTTATGATATGGAGCCGCCGCCAAGCCCTGTTCTTCCTCGGGAGGGCAGATCTGGAGTACATTCGGGGCTTCAAAGAGGGGAATCCGTCATCATCAACCATCCTCCATCACCAGTTTCATGATGCTCACCGCCGTGTGCGAGTAACTCCATCGTAGCACTACAAAAAAGGACACATCCGTGACATTTTGGGCCGAACGAAATTTTTTCCTGTCATACTTACGACACTTCTATGACGATAATTGTGACAAAACCCGGTATCATCATAGATGTGGTGGGCTCCTACTTCTATGACAAAAAATCATGATAGAAAATGGGCTTTTCATCCTGGGCCGGCCGGAGACGCAGCTGCATGACATTCTTTGGGCCGTCCATGATAGAAAAAACTATGGTAGAAGCGAGGGCGAGGAAAATATCAGGGAGTTCCCGGTTACGGTGGGTGGTCGAGGGCCGAGCGAAGCGCGTTTCTCTTGTACCGTACACGTGTGGATGCAAGGCGTTGGGCTCTAACTGAACCCGAGCGAGGCGTCGCGTAACTGAACCCGAGCGATTGCACTACAGGCTACGCGTTACTGAACCCAAGCGATCAAGCGATTCCTTCGCTACTGCTGCTAACTGAAGCCGATCGATGCTGCCTCTGGATGAGCAGTGAGCATTGCTGGGGGGTTGGATGAATAGTTCCTGGTGAGGGTTGGATGAATAGGACCTCGTGGTGTTGCCGTTGGATGAACAGGACCCCGATCGATTGAGCCGGTTGGGCGTGGATGAACAGGACCCCGTGGAGGGCTGGATGAACAGGACCCCATGGAGGGAAGGTTGAACATTAGCCGATGGAGGGCTGGTTGAACAGTAGCCGGCGGAGGGCTAGTTGAAAAGTAGCCCGTGGAGGGGTGTTTGAACAGGAGCCATTGGAGAGGGCTGGTTAAACAGTAGCCGGTGGAGTAGCGTGCAGTGAAGACTGGATGAACAAGAGCCCGTGGATGAACAATCATAGGTGGAGGCTAGAGGAGGTCAACAGTGGATGAACAACAGCCCGTGGAGGCTGGAGGAGGTCGATGGTGGATATGAACAGTATCCCGTGGAGTCCCGCTTTGCGGTACGCCACACCCCTCCCGATGAACAGGACCCCCATTTCGACCGTAGCGCTCCAATACAAGTCCGTTTCCTCCGTTTTGCGGTACGCCACACCCCTCCCGATCAAGAGGGCCCCGTTTCAACCGTAGGAGGTCCAACAGAAGTTCGTTTCCTCTGTTTTGCGGTACGCCAGACCCCTCCCGATGAACAGGATCCTGTTTGGACTGTGGCCGGTCGAACACAAGGCCGTTTCCTCCATTGTGCGGCATGCCAGGCCTCGTTTCCATCGGCTATTTTGTCCAAGCCCTCCCGATGAACACGACGACGCATTCCGTTCCGACCCAGCCGGTTGGCTCCCCATGAAAATGACGACGATGTTGTTTCTCCGTTCTGACACAGCCATGTACACGAGCCCTGGCCGTACGTATGGGCGAGTAGGCATTCGAGACCCCGCCCGTATGTACGTATGTGGCCGTATTTTCTTTCTTGCACACTGGTCGATGTACGTACGTGTACATGCTACGTGTGCGCCTCTACTACGACACGTGCGCGCCTCTACATCGACCAGTATGTACATACACGTTCATGACCAGAATGACAAGGCTACGTACGCTTCGACCAGGTGGGTCCTGACTATCAAGCACTTCCTTGCGTGCGAAGATGTAGCTGGTGGGTCCCAGCAGTTAGGGGGGTGAATCATTTTTTTTGCCCGTAATATGGAAGCACTTACTTGCATGCGAAGATGTAGCTGGTGGGTCCCAGCAGTCTGGGGAAATGTTTTTTTTCACGAAATACAGTGGCCTGTCCAGTGGGTCCCTGCTGTCAAGTGGAGGAATAATTATTTTGTGCATAATAAGGAGCCAATTCCATGCGGCTGTCGTGGACCCAACTGTCAGCCTATCAACGTACAGTACTCTTTTGATGGAAGTCGTTCCTTGACCACATTGACCACGCCGCGCCAAGAGCACCAGGGCGGTGGACGACAGCGAGGCCAAGGAAGGGGATGATGCGGAGCTGAGGAAGACCCGGCAGTGGATGCCCATGCGTAGAGGAGTATGAGGGTTCACTGGTTCGGCTGCGGTGTGAGGCTGTCGTCGCCACAGAATAACAGGGGGTGTGGGTGAGTAGAGGGATGGCCTGGCCAGCGATGGGAGTAGTAGGGGGCGGTGAGGCCTCCGCGGCATCACAGCCAGCCAAGGAAGGCAGGAGCACGCGACACAACCTGCGTTGGTTTGGGCGGCTGGAGCAAGAAGACCAGAGGTTGAAGAAGCACTACGACCATTGAATGACATCGTGCGGTCACTAGAGCAAGAATCGTTCATATTGACTAAGTTGACAAAGCCCTCCATCCCCGTCAACTTAGTAGGCCCACAAGTCAGCCTCCCACCAAGGTGGGTCCCAGCTAGCAGGGGGAGTATTCATTTTTGTGTGTAATAAGGAGGCACTTTCGGTGGGTCCGAGCTG
Source organism: Triticum aestivum (assembly GCF_018294505.1). NCBI lineage: Eukaryota > Viridiplantae > Streptophyta > Magnoliopsida > Poales > Poaceae > Triticum > Triticum aestivum. Next base: position 288,866,085 of record NC_057795.1, on the reverse strand, counting down.
ACAATGGGGGGAACGTTTTTTTGGCAAAATACAAAGGCCCTTCTAGTGGGTCCCAGCTCTCAGGTGGAGGAATCATTATTTTACGTGTAATAAGGAGGCTTTTCCTAGTGTGGGCCCCTACTGTCAGCCTCTTCCGATGGTTGTTGTTTGTTGACCATGTTGACCTCGCCGCGCCGAGAGCACAAGCGCGGTGGACAAGGGCGAGGCCCAGGAAGGGAACCACCCAGAGCCGGCGAAGCCACTGCAGTGGATGCCCATGCTGAGGGGAGTACGAGCGCTGACTGGTCGGCTGCAGGGTGAGGCTGACGTCACCGAAAAATAACAGGATGTGTGGGTGGTTAGATGGATGGCCTGGTGGTAGCACAGCCAGCCACGGGAGGAGGGAGCAGGCAGTCCCGCCGGCGCTGGTTTGGGCGGCTGGAGCAAGAAGATCAGAGATTGAAGAAGCACGGTGGCCATTGGATGGACATCCAACAGTCACTACTCTGTGTTGACTAAGTTGACAAAACCTTGCGTACGCGTTAAAAAAATTTAGATAACGTCATCGTCAACCTAGTAGGCCCAGAAGTCAGCCTCCAAATCTGTGGCAAAACAGCATACAGCCCATTAGCAAATATTTTCAATATACAAACCATTTGCTAATTCTTAAGGATATTTGAAGCCCATATTCTTTTTATTAGCATTACAGACCATATATTCTGGGCTGCTAAAAAATTCAACGAAATTTTGCATATTTCGGTGGGTTTCGAACTCTTTCAATCATGAAATTTCCAGTCACGTTAGAAATAAATTTAAAAAATTATATCAAAATAAAATTCAAAAAACAATTCTCCTAAAAAATGAATGAAATTCAGAATCTTAACTAGCAAGATGCCCGTTCGTTGCATGGAACATGAAGATGCATTTGTATGAGTAGTTTATCTTGTGGGAGAAAAGATGATATTTTAATGTAATTGCCAGTTGGCTTTGGTTTTTATAAGAGTAGAGAGTAGAGAAATCCTGAAAATGATATTTTAATGCAATTGCCGGTTGGCTTTGGTTTAAAAATTTACAGCCCATTTCTTACAAATTATAGCCCATTTTCTGGGGAAGCCCATTTCTTACTACTTACATCCCTCCTCGTCTTGAAAGATTTGCAGCCCAGCAGGGCTGAGAAAAGCAAATAGGCCTTGGTTTTGGTATTCTCCAAAAAAACTGGGCTAGCCATTTTCAGAAAGAAAAAATATATCAACTAGGCTTGTCATGTGCTTAAATAAAAGCGTAAGCCTGGGCTAGACGGGCCACATTCCCCGCACAGCGCGCAGTTGAGCTCTGTCTCTGAAACTAAAACACAACTGGGCGAGCTACTGGGTCCCTGGTGTTATCCGCTCGTTGTGTAATTTTCTCGTTTATTCACTACATTGACAATGGCGTGGGACCTAGCTGTCAAACAATTAGCAGGAAGTATTTTTTTTGGCTTGTAATAACGAGGCACCTACTTGCGAAATGCAATGACCCTCGTGGGTCCCTATTGTCAGCCTCTCCATGTATAGTCATCTCCTGATTCCTCTTGGTTGTTGACCATGTTGACAACGCCAGAAGGCGGCAGGCACAGCGAGCGAACCAAGGCGGAGAACGACGGCAAGGCCTCGGACCGAAACGAACAGAAGTCGTGGAAGATGGGGCATTGTAGTGGCATGTGGAGGGGAGTACGAGGGCAACAGCATGCAACTCAAGCATACAAATGGTACAAAAAGCCCAAGGATTAATTGTTCATCAAATTTTTAGACAAACCCAGATTGAACATGGCAGTAACATATAACCCAACAACTCTTTTTTGCAGTCACAAACAAATGGATCAGTCTGATCCACAAAATTAACATCCTGTGCAAAAAAAATTATTTCAGGATGACTACAACTTGTTGTAAATAGAAGCCGAGCACGTTTAGAAGCCCATTTGTCCACCTGAAACTTCTTTTTTGTTGTTCAACGTGTCCGTCAGTGAGAAATCTCTTGCGATAAAAATTAAACCTCATGGACAATAGTAACCTCGCATTCAATAGGAAGAGTGTGACAAAGCTTCTGTTTGCTTGGTTGGATGCATATCCTTCCATCATTATTGTCCTCAAATGAATGTCATGAGAACTGAGAAAATCTTGGCGCTTATGACGCCACCGATTGGTTATATGTTTTGCTCCATGTGGTTGTGCCTAAGTAGACATGAAGATTGAAAACAGTTAAGGTCTGAAAAAAGAGTATGTCGAAAGCACGACAGCTGAACAGTTAATTCTAGTACAATATATACGGGCTTTAATATGCATGAAATCATCACCTCTATATATGAATTCTCTAGAGATCAAAAGCATCGCAGCAAGCCAATAATTATGTTCAGATCAAAACTAAAC
>NC_057795.1:288852136-288863245 GCF_018294505.1 Triticum aestivum | reverse complement strand
ATATATATATAGAATCCAGCAGCATTGATGGGCTATCAATGGATGAACTCTTCATTGAGCATATAACATAATATTAGTACCCAAAGTGTACTCCACGATGATATAAAACTTATGCACACAAATGAAAAATGCAGCTTATGATTACAAATGTGTAGATGATAATATACGGTACCTGAAAAGGTGAGGAGCAAAACACCAACTCCTTGTGATCATTAAACGGGTCATGAATTACACCCAAGGTCTCCAGTTTGGGCGCAGAGACGACACTTATTTGTGAAGGTCAATAACAATTATCAAGGAGAAACCTTTGAAGTGAAGGGGCATCTTCGATGATGAGTTGCTGTCCTTCAAAATAAATTCCAATGTTTTTAAGGTGAGGCGACTTTATTTGGAGACAACTGATACGGATTTCTATTCCCAAAACAATCAGCAAGTGCTCTAGGGCGGGGCAACTAGAGTGGATGATGCTGTGTAGTGAGGCCTCCAACAGATAAACCACCACACGCGAAAGTTTTTTTAGCAGTGGGAGTCGAAGCATTTGTACCAGATCGTCTAGTAGATGGCACCGGGCGAAGGTGGCGGTCTGGAGAGAGGAGGAAAACCGCGAGATGGATAACGGTGGTGTGGGCATGAATTCTTGGTGTGTTCGTGGTATGAAACTTTTGTGCTAATGGTACAACTAAAATTGCTGGAGTTTTCCGAATTCAGGGGATGTCAGCCAAGCATCCACCATGCCGGGTATGGACATCAGGTAGCGTGTCGGGATATAGAGGCATTGAACGGGGCCTTGCTGGTGAGAGGAGACGATGGCTCTAAGGAGATCAAATTTAGGAAGGACAGATATCTGACGATAGTCGAGATTGAGGGGCGCGGTGCGCCATAGAGGACGCCATCGAGTTTAGAGGACTTTTGTGTGGCAGCAATCCTTGGTGGGGAGAAACGAGATGATCTCCTCACGGATGACGTTCGGGAGATCGCTCATGCGGTCCACGGGAGATTCTACCGGTTCCATAGTTCCGGGTGGGGGGCTCGCCGCTTCTCCCCGCGCTACCGGGTGCGGGATCTACAACCGGCGTCGCCACTAGCGGGAGCCTCATCTTCTTGGCGCTCGGGCCAGCCGACTCCATTTTCCTTGTGGGCGTCGCGCTAAGCTCACGGGTTTGAGAAGAGTAGACAGAGACAAGCCTAGTGGCAGTGCGAGTGTGGAAGAAGGAGGGCTGGGGATCTCTGTAGCAGTGGAAGAAGAGGAGCAGGCGTTTTCTGTACAGGTGGGGAAGAAGGTGAGCGGGGGTTTTCTGGACGAGTGACGAAGATTGGGGTGCGGGGGGAATTGGGGGGAGACGGAAGCGGCAGAGCGAGCTGTTCGTGTTTATAAGGCCCGCTGCACTAACTACTCGCTTTTTCCCAAGAATCGCTCTCTTCTTTTGCGTTGCTGCATTGGAGCTGGCGCATGGACTTGGCTGACTGGCCATGCATGCAGGATGCATGTTCCCACCGGCCACTGCATGCGCCTGGTTTGTTACTAGGCCTATTTAATAGGATGGTTATGGAGTATATTAAGGAGATTTATTTTCTCTGTGTGCATCTTCTTGGTCTTAGCAATTGGCTAATGGGCCTAATAAACCCGGACAGAGGGAGTATAAGTGCAAGCAAGGAGGAAGGAGGATTTTTCTGGGATCACCCCCTCTTCAAGAAATATGGGCTTCTCTTCGCAAAAAACAAAAATAAATGGGCTTTAAGATGGATAGGCTTTTGTATCGGCCCAGTCGGCTGCCCGTTTTCGTACTGGAGGGCCTTGTGGTAGAGGCATCCCGAGACACTCTCCAGCTTATTGCCCATTCGAAAGGAAAAAAGAGATGCCTCCAGCTTATGGATACTCATCGGTAACCTTTTTCAACTTGGCATCCACCAAATTAGAGGATGCGGTACTGGATGCAGACACTCACATTAAACTAAGCTTCAAAAGATATGGTATGCATACTAACATTCAGAAGAACAAAAGTTCAGCATGTTTATGCATCTCACTGATTCACTATACTATAACCAATACAAAGTTGTGGGAAGGTGTGGAAATAAAGAAAATCGGTCGATGCTTCTCTGAGCAAGGGGCCTCCCTACACATGCATTAATTTCCTGGCCATGCTTGTTTCTTATCAATGTTGCGAGCACTTTGAGCATGTTGGCAACTCCATAGCTAGCTAGCTGCCTCATCTTGAAATTGATGCTGACACATTTGCAGCAAACACATGAGGCAATAGAGATGACCCAACATGAGTCCACATTGTGCAGTTCCCCCGAAATCATCTTCATTGTCCTGAATCTGAAAAGATAGGAAAACAGTAACTATACTTAAACGGTGTTGCAAAACAGTAGCACATATCAATAGCTCGGCATGACAAAACACGATCATCTGGACGAAGGGGATACTGACCTGCCTGAGGAAGATTATATATAATTTCATAAGTCCTTGGTTGATTTCCACCTTCGGCGGCACTGCTTGTTTGCTCCTCCACACATGACAGGATCGTTCCGCACGGCAATCAGCAAGTCAATGTACGAATAAGCTTATTTCATCTTGCGGTGGTCATTGTACCTAGTTACGAATGTAGGAATACCTGGAGCACCATGAGGTTAGCTGATAGCAGATAGATGCAGCCATATAAATTTTGTGCGGTGCTACCAAAATTGAGGTTTTTATCCCTTCCCGTTATGAGAATTCTTCTTGAAGTTGGTAGAATATGACGGCTTGTTCTTTGCATCAAACTTGCCTTTCCCCTGAGACTTGTTCTTGTTGTTTTGGGGTTGGTTGGGCTGGAAGTTCTTGTCGTGTACCATGTGGGCACTAGAAGCTCCCTCGGTGACCCGAGCATGTGTGTCTTTTGCTCTCGCCTTCTCTTCAAAATCAAGAGTGCTAATGAGATCCAAAACAGAAAACTCATGTCTCTTGTTTTTCAGAGAAGTAGGAAAATCATTCCACGAAGGTGGAAGCTTGGCAATGATGGTCCCAGCAACAAATTTGTCCGGCAACACACACTTAAAGTACTCAAGTTACTTAGAGAGTGACTGGATCTCATGAGTCTGCGAAACAACAGAGCGTTCATCAGTCATCTTGTAGTCACAGAATTGCTCCATCATGTACAACTCGTTGCCAGCGCCCGAGGCCCCAAACGTGACCTCGAGCGCAGCCCACATGTCTTTGCTGATTTCAAAATACATATATGAATCCACAATGGAATCGTCAAGAACACTCAACAGGGCGGCTTTGAAGAGGGTATCCATGTTTTCAAAAGCTTCCTGCTATGTAGGATTAAGATCGCCCTTAGGCTTACCCTTAGTGGCGTCATAGCAGTACATGATCTGAAACCAATATACTGCTCTTGTGCGCCACCTTTTATATTGGACCCCCTTAAAAGTAGGCGGCTTCAAAAGCGCAGCAAAACCACTCGGAGTAAATTGCCTATAATCAGGTTTTTGGATTGGATTATTGAATATATGAGCAATTTACTATGAGATTTAATCTGAATCAGCAGTAAATAGATCATGACGAGAATTGCAAACATCAAAGTAATGATGCGGACTAAACCAGGAGGACAGAATCACATATTGTACAGCAGGAGCAGAACCGCTGTGGTTGATGTTGTCACTCATGTCGTTGATGAAGAGGTTACCGAGGTCAGGGAAGAAGGTTGTTGTTGAGGAAGTCGTCGCTGGCAGCAGTCACAGGAGTGTGCTCCCCAAAAACCTGATCGACCCTCTCCCATACAGGATCACGAAAGGCGGTGTTCGAAGGACTGATGTCCCTTCTCGCGGTGCATGCCGGAAGAAGGGCTGGAGAAGAATTGCGTGGCGGTGCTAAGATCTAGAACGGTGTGAACAATATGATACAACGGCGGGCGGCTAGGGTAGAACATGTCAGGTCGGTCGTGCGAGTAAGACCAAATATAATAGTAGGCCTTTGGCCCCCAAACCCCACGTCCAAGTCAATAATAGCCCCACCAAGAAGTGTCTCAAAAAAACTAAGAAATTAAGGCGTCCGTTAGTCCCTTTAGTATAAATACTATATCATTAATAATGGCCCCACCTTTTGTCTCACAAGGTATGTTGGGGCTCCTGCTACAACCGGCTACAAGTTTACAACTCGCTTCTCTTCTCTCTCCTCTTCTCTCTCCTTCAACTAAGCACAAATACTATATTTAAATCCTTATAGCCTGCTTAAGTCATCTAATTGTAGTACTTGCTCTAAAGTTACTCTCCACTGTGTAGTCTGAAATGCCGAGCGTGCAGCGGGTGGTGCCCTCGGTCGGCATGCTGCTTCAACGGCGGAAAGAGTTAGAGGTTGTGTCGCCCTGACTTTCCTTCATTGTGGAGCGGCGAGCTCAGCTGGCACTGGGCGGGAAGCGTGCACGGGAGGGGGCAGGGGTTTTTGTTGGGCCAAGAAGGTGAGAAGCCAACTTGGGATCGGTCCAGACAGGGAAATATCATGTGCTCCCATACTCACTAGTAGTTTCATGCATATGACTCTAGTCTATGTTCCTACCTCTATAGTGACATATCGGTGGTGAAAACATGTAGCCGCACCATCATTAGGCATGCAACCTCCTTGATAGACAACGTGCATAGAAGGAGTAGAGGTGACTGGGGACGCACCACGTCGTGGGCACTCTGTATGTCCTCATGTGCATGCAGCATGCGTTTTTATCCATCGGTGCTAGTAGCTCTAAGGCCGAGGCTGCGGTCGTCTTCGTCTCCGACTAGTCGTTGAGCAACGACGGCAAAGAGGTGCTGCAAGAGATGCGTAGGCGCCGTTGTGTGCGAGCTTTGCCATAGCACGACGAACCGGACGTCGCCGCAGATGGCGCACGCCTCCATGTAGCCGAGTGTGTGCGCATGCATGTGTTATTCACATGCATTCTGTGGCCGAGTGTGTGTGCATGCATGTGTTGTGTATATGCGTTGTGTGCTCCATGCTGTGCACGTATGTGCATGAGTTGGATCGGATGGAGTTAGTGCGTTGGCGTGTGTACATGCGTGGCCGCATGTGTTCCTGTACATGCGTGGCTTGTTGCGTGGTTATCAATATAAACTATAAAACATCTTCAACTTAGCATCCTGATGTATCGTCTCTAGTGGTTAGCGAAGAGTTCATGTTCTTTTATTTGTTTATAGGTGGGCAGGCGGCAAAAAATAGGGGAAAACGCGCAAGGTTCCTTGCAGACGCTCCACTGCGAGGTTCCTCCTTCTTGGTCGTCGGGAATCTATGTTCTTCAACTCTTTTTGTACGTGAGCTTTGTTCATCCTTTTGCCAACACGCGAGACTTCTAGGATCAAGGTGCACGTGTCATGCAAGAAAATGGAGATAATCAGATAAGCAGTGCGTAAGTGAGTCATGCACTTCGATGGCACCTACTACGCAATACTTTTTCTCCTCGATGGCATGTGAATAGTGCACGTACTCAATGACGGAGCGCGGGATGGTAGCCATGACATGGTCAACCATTTTGAGAGTACATACTAAATAACTTTGATTTGTCCCATAAACTCACAGAACGATGAGAACCTTGCTTAGTACGCCTTCTCCCTCGCCAACGCATGCACGGTGGCTCGCAGCACGAGGAGGAACTTTTGCTTACAAGCGGTGGACGTGCAGCAGTTCATTTGGTGTCAGATTGCCAGAAGTACTACTGTAGAACATCGACTTCTGGAAGAGGCGAAGAGCCAAGTGCAAGGTCACCTACTAACCTTAGACTAGACGTAGTGGGAGTAACATAAGTAGGGGTAACTCCTTTTTTTATTCTAGAAACAACCACACGCGAATATTGGATGGTAGCAGCACAGCAACTGAATCAAAAATCGAAACCAACCAATGAACTACTACTACTGGTGAGCATTTGCTAGTACGTATCATGTACTCCGTCTGTCCATGTATATACTCCCTCTGTCTGGAAATACTTGTCCCCGAAATGGTCGTATCTAGACTTATTTTAGTTATAGATACATCCATTTTATCCATTTCTAGGACAAGTATTTCCGGACGAAGGGAGTACTAGCAAACGCTCACCAGTAGTGGTAGTTCATTGGTTGGTTTAGATTTTTGATTCAGTTGTTGTGCTGCTACCGTCCAATCTTTGCGTGTGGTTGTTTCTAGAGTAAAAAAGGAGGTACTAGTACTTATTGTGGGAAAGATGAAGTGATGGTTGATTCGCCCGAGCAACCTATTACTCTTGGAATATGGGAGTACCAGCGGATTCAAGGAACAGAGAAATGATGGTTGCTTCATCCAAGCAACTTACTGTGGCGACGGTGGGGCTCTGTGATTTGACTGCTCACTAGTCATTACTACTGCGGCACAACGACCGGGGTGAATCTTTCCTTGCAGTTGTGCACTCAATATTGCTACATGGCAGATGGAGCTGGATGAAGGATGGCCCACATGTCGGCGAAACGAAGTTGAATTCTTTTTGGTATTGCTATCAATCCTTAAGGATTTGTTTATATGTACGCATAATTTTAATGAAATTGTATTGTGATGCTATGAAGGTTTCAACTTTGGTTCCCGCAGGAAAAAAAGGTTTCAACTTAGGATGCATGTGTCTTGCCTCAAGTTTATCTCATTACAACATTCCATCAAATACAAATGAAACTACCATGGATGCTAATGCATCTCAATGGTTCGCAGATCAGCGCCAATATTCACATCACAACTGAAGACAAAGTTGTGAGAAGGTGTACAAATAAAGAAAAATATATAATTGATTGATGTTGTTTGTAGGCATGGTTCCATTTCCTTGGCACATTGTTCATTGCTTGGTAGCTAGTTTCACCCAACTCTGTAGCCAAAAAGGAGGTGTATGGAGGACACCACAATCCGATCATTTTGTGCAGCTCCACTAAAATCGAGCGGACCATCCCTGTTTGCAAAGATATTCAGTCAGTGCGATTACAATAATAGTGGAACTAGATGATGAAACATAACACACTCAAATAGAAGTCGGTCACCTCTACGATCTCTCTTTAGGACTAACTACTTGTTGAAGAAGATAGGCATGGAGTTGGATGAGGAGGATAGCAAAACCAATCTCCCTTTCTGCAGACCCACATATATGTAAAAACGTTGCCCGTGTGACATTTTGGTGGAACTGCATAAAACACTCTTAAGAAAAAAGTGATTTGTGCAGTTCACCAAACGGTCGCAATAGCAATGAGGTGAAAATGGATAGCCCTGTTTGCAAAAGGAGGTAGAAAGGAAACAATTACTGCCCAATAACACGAGTTGAAGACACATACACTGACAAAAAAGAAGCATATTCCATGTAATAAGGGAAATATAGCACATGGTGGTTTATCAAAAATGGTTTGAGGACGTGATTGCAAGATGGAAAGTACGCTGGCCGAGATACATTTTAAGCAAACAACTAAAGAAGATCCACAGGCAGCAACATGGGAAGATGGGCAGTGGAGCAAGGCCGGAGGAAGCTGTACCTGAGGGTTGTCGGGATGTTACTAGGAGGGTGCTGGTGGCCAGGATCTGCCCAAACTGCGGCAGCGAGCAAGTGGCGAAGGCCCTATCACCCCGGAGCTTGGTTAGAGAGAACGGTGGGTACCGTATATCGGGATGTGCTGCCTCAACACCGTCAAACGGAGAGACGATGCACATCCTCCCTTTCCGCCGGCGGACGGGATGCGGCCGGATCACTCACCAACACTGAGAGAGAGAGAGGCCACTGCCACCTTGTGGGAGATGGTGTGACGAGAGACAAACCCATTTTTCCATTTCCCCACGGCAATCATTTTATATTCTGTACGTGCCAGTGAGGAATATATAACTCTATTTAATACTAACGTGTCAAGTCGAACTTTGCTCCGTCTAGGCGTGGTACCTGACCCTCCTTCGAGTAAACAACCGCTACACGCGTCAAATTATCACGTGGGCTGCCTTTTCATACAGAAATGAACTCCATCGTGTACCCGTGCGGGTGTGGCCAGGAACGAGACGTGAGTACATGCGTCCTGTGTGCACCTCTTCTTTAGGTGCAGGTACGTATGTGGGTGGGTGTGAGAGAGATTGTTTGTGCGAAACAGAGGCAATGTATTGATGATATCTCAAACAAAAAAATGTAACATATGCAATGTGTGTGAAATGGAGTCCTGGACGTGAGATATCGATAGAATTGAAAACAGGGATGAAGTGTGTGGCTGCACGATCGATAAAGAGTGCCATCGAATTTGTGTTTGCACAGATCAAAGATACAGGGCGGCTGGCCTATTGGAATTTGAGAGAGCAGAGGTGCAGTGTGTGTGTGGGGGGGCGGGGGAGGGGGCAGAGACCGATCGACTAGTATATGTGTGGGGAAGGAGAGAGATCTAGCTATTTATTGAGGGAGATCGATCGGCATCCATGGATACGTGTAGTAGAGGAATAAGGTTGGGAGAAAGAAAAAGGTAGGGTGTCGGAGGGTTGGTGGTGGAGTGGCGTCTCACAAATGGTGGGAGAGGCCTGCTAGACAAACGGAGGGTACGAGTGCAATATCAATAAGAGAGGGCGGGGGATGTCTGTCTGTCTATGCACATGCGTGTGAGATACGGGTCGGGAGGTATGTAAGCATGATGAGCGGAGATGATATGGTTGTGGCAAGCATACGTAACTACATAGGAAGATCAACCATCGTGTGTCCGAGAAAGGGAGAGACATAACTAGCGAGGTAAGTGTATCGGTGCGTGGGGAAAGCAAATTATAGTCGACCTGGCTATATGTAGGGAGATCGGTACATATACATGCATGCATGTGTTAGAAGCAAATAAGGTCCGGAGAGACAGACAGGGGGAGAGGGGTGCGGCTAGTGGGTGGTGCGAGAGGCCTACCATGTCGAGGGGGAGGAGTGTGCTAGTATGAGATCAATGGAAAGAGGGGCGGGAGTGTGCACCTGCGTGGAACCGTATTGGACATAGGGGGCATGGACGGTGAGAAGAAAAGAGGGGAAGTATATATGTGTTTGTGGTACGCACACTTGGCTAGAGAGGTATATTGACCGGTGTGTGCCGGAAACAAGGAGCCGTGGGCCTACACACACCGCAGGTGAACAACCTAAAGAGAAATAACGAACGTGCACGATGGAGGGGACGCTGAGGGAGGTTGAGAGGGGGGGGGCGGGCGTGTGCATGCACGATAGAAAGTTATCGCTAGCTAGCTACAAATAGAAGATGATCGTGAAGGTGTAAAATACGAACAAAGATCATTATTGATTATAAAAAATGTGGATACAGATACTTGAAGAAGATATCATAATGTAGAACATTGATTATAATTTTGGATAATGTGTGGCTTTTGCAGCTCAGGTCTAAATACTTGTCATAATGTAGGGGCGGGGCACTATACTTTGTGTGATAAACACGGTGTACGTATGGAACATGGTTTAGATTATGAATATATAGTTAGTACATCAAATATACTATTATTTGGAATCAACACCAAGTGTATTCAAAAAATAGAATTCGAGTTCATATAGTACACATAGTTCATATCTATCTCTATAGTAATCATGTGGTGTGTCATTAAGGTAATACACGAAAGATGGTTGAAGTTGGAAACAATCATGATTGTAGATTCTTATTGAAATAGATAAACGAATTCAAATTCAGTTCGAATTGCAGAGGTAGTATAGATATTTGGAATGCACTAATATGTTGGTATGAGTAGGTTACATGCATTATACAGCAAGCGAAAAAATTTAATTGGACATAACATGGATCCATACTCCCTCCTTCCATCTATATAGGGCCTAATGCATTTTTTAAGACCGCCTTTGACTATTGACAAGATTAATAGTACAGGACATGCACAATGTGAAAATTATATCATTGAAAGCTCCTTTCACACACGAATTTAACAGTGTGCTTTGTGTAAGTTGCATGTCATATATTATTGCTCTAATATTTGGTCAAAGTTAGCATCAAAAACACATTAGGCCCTATATACATGGAAGGAGGGAGTAGCTTTGAATATCATTTGTATAGTAAAACGGGGCAAGACTCTCTCTTTGTGTGGTGTGAATAGTTTTATTTTTTTTATTTTCTTTTTGGTTGAGGGAAGGGCGAATTGATTTGGTACGTACAAGTACAATATTACACATTAGGCTTGTCCCTAAAATTCAACCCGCGCCTTGTTATATCCCGAAAATTCAGATATTGTGCTCCCAAAACTGGCGCCTTCACAACCCGCTCCTTGCTATCCCGAAATTACAACGCGCGCGACAACTCCCTCCAACTGCCAAATCCCGACACGTGAAATCCCCCTTCTAACCCTGAGTCGAAAGGGCCGCTAGTTCAAATCGTTCGGGGTACTCTTGTAACACACCCTACATTTTGGACAAGCGCGTCCCTAAGTCATGGTTCACCCGCTCCCATCGCCTCCTTTTCGCCACTCGAAATCCCAGGCCGCCATAACCTCTCTGCTCCAGCCGTGAAACCCCACCCTCCTCCGTCCGCCACCTCCCCGTGGCCCAGCCGTAGCCTCTTCCCCGACGACATCCTCCACCGCAACAGCTCGACGTCCCTCGTCCACCTCCCCGGATGAGGATCCGTCGTCCATCTCATCGTCCCGCCGGTTCAGCCGCCCTGTCCTCCACCTCCAAGGAGCTGCTCTGACGATCGCCTCGTCTATTGCGGCTGCTCCATCCCCACAACATCGCCTTAACCTGCTCCACCGGAACCGCTGCAACCTCACTGACTCCTCGGACAAAGCCGAGGCCTACTCAGCACCACCAAAGAGGTTGTACACTCATCGCATCACACCTTCTCCTTAACTCAACCTCCCGGCGCCGACGGTGCTCCATCCCGCAAGCCCATGGAGCGGCTACCTTGAAGCTGGCGCCGCGGGCCACATCTCCACGGCAGCTCTCCCCCAGTGCGAGGCCCCTTTGGCGGCGGCGTCCATACCAGCCGGATCTGTTGCTGCTGCTCCAACTCTTGCTCGCTCGCGCAGCTGCTGCTACTCCGGCTCCTGCTCACTCGCTCGCGCTGCTGCTGCTCTCCCCCTCGCTTGTGCTGCTGCTCTGCTCCGATTTAGCAACACTTCAGTCAACTGAATTGACTTTTGGGTCAGTCGATTTTCAG